>NC_069508.1:189495002-189777502 GCF_027579735.1 Bombina bombina | reverse complement strand
TATCATCACTACTGAACAGTTAGTTATAATATACAAACTATAAAATGAGAATCCCAGAGACTAGGAACAAGCTGTAATAGTGCCATTAGCAACAAATCTTAGCAGAAGGGATAACAAGCATTTTCTTCCCAGAAATGAAAAATATTAAATATACAGTGTGCAACAGGCCTGTCTGTCTGACTCGCTTGTATCTTTCATAGCTTATGGTTCATGTCACACTAAGGTCTGTTCCATAAACTGACAGAGGAGCAGGTCCAGATATGATCAGACTGAACATGGTGCACTGCCACCAGCCACAGCTAATGTATTTTTAACCCTGTTGCGCAAGGAACAACAAGCAAATGCTCCGAATGGCATCATATGAGAGGCCCGGAGCTGTGCTTTCCAATCAGATTTGATGTGAAGTTATCTGGGAAGATGCCTGCAACCTCATGATGCAAATCAGCTAAGGACATGCGGCAGGAAGCTGGAGAGATGGTAAACTCAAATCTCTCAGATGCTAACAGTCTTAGAGATCATTAAAGGAATATTAAAGGGATTCGAAAGTCCAAATTAAAATTTCATGATTTAATTTAAAGGGACACTGTACCCAAAAATTTTCTTTCGTGATTCAGAATGAGCATGAAATTTTAAGCACATTTCTAATTTACTCCTATTATCAAATTTTCTTCATTCTCTTGGTATCTTTATTTGAAATGCAAGAATGTAAGTTTAGACGCCGGCCCATTTTTGTGAACAACCTGGGTTGTCCTTGCTGATTGGTGGATAAATTCATCCACCGATAAAAAAAGTGCTGTCCAGAGTACTAAAACAAAAAAAAAAGCTTAGATGCCTTCTTTTTCAAATAATGATAGCAAGAGAACGAAGAAAAATTTATAATAGGAGTAAATTAGAAAGTTGCTTAAAATATCATGCTCTATCTGAATCACAAAAGAAAAAAAAATTGGGTTCAGTGTCCCTTTAAAGACACTTAAGTTCACTTCTATTTTCAAATGTGCTTTTTTGAATAAAGAAGTAAATTGGAAAGATGATTACAATTGTATGTTAGATCTGAATCACAAAATAGCATTTTGGAGTTTCCTACAGTAAAGTAAAAAGTAAACATAGATGGATTGGTTAGTACCTGTCATTTTAACCAACTTTCCAGTTTAATTCTAGCAAACACAGCTGCCATAGAGTAATAGACACATGCACGCTCCTGATTAGCCTACTTAGATTAAATCCTAGATTTGCAAAGGATACCAAAAGAACAAAGCAAAGTTGGTAATAGAAGTAAATTAGAAAGTTGTGTTAAAGGGATTGAAAACCCAGACTGCTGGAGGTAGTACCTACCTCCAGCAGTCTGGCTCATGGTGCAGTCCTCGCTGTCAGCTTTGATAGTGGAGACTGCAGAGTGATTGTTCTTCGTTTACCATATGAAGGCAGACCGCCGATACAGATAGTGACACTCTGTAATGCCTTTAAGGAAGGAGGCAGATGGCACATGGGGGAAGAGAGGAGAGGGTTTCCTATGCTATAGAAACATGCGAGGTAGGGTGTTCAAAGTTAGCTTGGGGGAAGGGTGAGGGGGGATCACTGTATTACAGAAAAAAGGTTTATTAATAAATAAATAAAAACAAAATAAGAGAAAAATCATAAACTGGTTACTGACAGACAGCTGCCACTACCTAAGATGGTGGTTTCTAGTGAGGGGGGGGGGGGAGAGTAGAGAGCTGTTTGGGAGGAATTAGAGAGGTAGGAGGGTTGAGAAGGGACCCCTACTGTGAATATAATAATAATTAACCCCCCCCAAAAAAACTGCATCCTGACAGGCAAGCTGCCTGCCAGTACCTACGATGGTGATGACCAGTGGGGGTGAAGGAGGAAAGAGAACTGTTTGGGAGGGATCAGGTAGGGATCAGAGGATGGTAAATATCAGGTGGGAGGGTAATCTCTACGCTACAACTAAAATTAACCTTACAAGCTTTATGATTAACCCCTTCACTGCCGGGAATAATAGAAATGTGGTGCAAGCTGCAATAAACGGTGTTCTAATTACCAAAAAGCAATGGGAAAGCCATGCATGTCTGCTATTTCTGAACAAAGGGGATCCCAGAGAAGCTTTTAGAACCATTTGTGTTATGGCTGCATGAGTTGTGTGTAAATAATTTCAATGAGAAACACAATGTTATTGCATTTGGCAGCGAAATGGTGGCATGAAATATCGCAAATTGCCTAGATAAATACCTTAAGTCTAACCAACCAAATAATGAAGCAGCAGGCACCAGCATCAACAATTATACGATCCTTTATTGGGCAATAAAATTACATGGAAATAAACGGGTTAACAACTTCAAACCCTTCAGGCAACAACAAAGTGGATGGTGGTACTACATGTACCCTAACACTGACGCGTTTCGGCTATTGCCGTAATCGTAGCTGAAGGGTATCTCTACCAAACTTATATTTAAACCTTATAACATTAAATAATTGGTTACAAAATTTACCATGTGACAGACACACCTCCACTTTCTAAATCATGTGATCGCTCCTGTATCTTGCCTGTTCTACTTAATTGCCAAATCACTAAAACACTAAAAGTTTAACTATAAGTTTAACACTTCATGGTCCTAGTGCTCATCTCCTATATTAACAGCCTGGTTATCTAACATGTGGATGTGGGTATATATATAATATGTATGACCTTATGTCATATTTTAATGTTAAGCTCACCTTACTTTCAGGATGTTAGCTAGAAATACCAACTATATATTTATCTCCCTAGTAGTTTGCTATCCATTATGACCCATACACTCACATATATATAAAGAATTAAAACCAAGCTGGAGATATTTTAAACCACTAAATCTTAAATGTCAGCGGGAAGGTTAGACCTATTTAAAGTACTTATCATATATTCATATAATAAGCAGATTGGATAAACAGCATATTTTCTGGACACACAGGTCAACACCAGTAATTTATTAAATCAAATTCAGAATTGAACCCATTTGGAACTCTGGTGTTTAACCTGTGTATCCAGAAAATTTCTCTCTTAGAAAGGAGAGCATCCCTATCCCCTCCTCTATTGTCAGTGTGTACCACTTCTGCAAAAGTCCATGAGAGGGATAAGGGATCTTGATTGTGTTTGTCTTTGAAATGACTAACTAATGCTGTTGTTAGTTTCCCTTGTTTGATGTCGCTTATATGTTCCCTAATCCTGGTCCTAACTTGGCGGGTCGTTAGACCTGTATATTGAATATTGCATGAGTCGCAGTTAAGTATATAAATTGCATACGAGGATCTGCAATTAAAAAGTGCTCTATGTGAAAAAACTTCACCAGTGTGTGCACTCTTAAAGACATTCCCCATTTTTACATGTTTGCAAACTATGCAGTTTCCATAGCTGCATTTGTATAATCCTTTAAATCTTAACCAAGAAGAGTCCCTGGATCTGTCATTTTTTAGTTGTGTAGGTGCTAGGTGATTTCCTAGTGTCTTTCCTCTCCTGAAAGCAAATCTGCATCCTTGCGACACTACCTGTGCCAAGTCATCATCTGCTTTTAGCATCGTGAGATTTTTACGTATAATGTTGCAGATTTGATTATACTGTTTGCTATATTGCGTAATAAAAGTTATCTATTTGCAACCAATATCATTTTTTGGGGGCCTAGCTTTATCCTCCAAAAGGTTCATTCTGTCTCTATCCATTACTTCCTTGCGTACTCTGTCTATTTCTTGTTTGGGGTACCCTCTCTCTGAAAATTTCTTAGACAACTCTTTCTCATGCTTGGAATATTCAATGTCTCGGGAACAATTTCTCTTCACTCTAGTAAATTGTCCCTTGAGAACAGATCTAAATACCTGCTTGGGATGGCTGCTCTTAGCGTGCAGCAGGGTATTCCCAGCGATTGGTTTTGTAAAGAGTTCAACCCTCACTTTTTCTTCCTTTTCTCCTAGGAGAGTTACATCCAAGTAATTTATCTTGGACTCCCCATATTCATATGTGAATTGGAGGTTGGCATTGTTTATATTCAAGTTTTTTACAAAATCCTGTGCTTCTTCTCTGCTGCCTTTCCAGACAATGAGCAGGTCGTCTATGTAATGACGATAATAGACAATATTGTCCTTAAATTTATTACTATCTCCAAAAATGTGGCACAGCTCCCACCAACCCATATATAGGTTGGCGTAGGAGGGGGCAAATTTCGCCCCCATAGCCGTGCCACATCTCTGGAGATAGAATTCCTACTCAAACTCAAAAAAATTATGTGTCAAAAGATATTATGTTATTTTTAGAACACACCTGATGAAAGGTGTGTCATAGGTAGTAGATCTCCTGAGGAAGAAAGCAATGGACTCCAGACCACGATCATGTGGGATGGATGAATATAATGCTTTAACATCGATGGTTAACCAGCCATAGCCTCCTTCCCAGGTGATCTCTTCTATTTCCTTTAGAAGATGCTTTGTGTCTCTCAAATGGCTTAAAAGCTCCCCAACTAGTGGTTGGAGTAGCGAATCCAGCCACTTAGAGAGTGGCTCAAGCATGGATCCAATGCCACTAATTATAGGTCTACCTTCAACATTCACCAAAGATTTGTGTACCTTTGGTAAAAGGTTGAAGGTAGGAACCCTGGGATTTTTATTATAGAGGAAATTACTGGTATCCTCATCCAAAAATCCTGCTTCCTTACCATCATCTATCAGGTGCCAACCTCCAATTCACATATGAATATGGGGAGTCCAAGATAAATTACTTGGATGTAACTCTCCTAGGAGAAAAGGAAGAAAAAGTGAGGGTTGAACTCTTTACAAAACCAATCACTGGGAATACCCTGCTGCACGCTAAGAGCAGCCATCCCAAGCAGGTATTTAGATCTGTTCTCAAGCGACAATTTACTAGAGTGAAGAGAAATTGTTCCCGAGACATTGAATATTCCAAGCATGAGAAAGAGTTGTCTAAGAAATTTTCAGAGAGAGGGTACCCCAAGCAAGAAATAGACAGAGTACGCAAGGAAGTAATGGATAGAGACAGAATGAACCTTTTGGAGGATAAAGCTAGGCCCCCAAAAAATGATATTGGTTGCAAACAGATAACTTTTATTACACAATATAGCAAACAGTATAATCAAATCTGCAACATTATACGTAAAAATCTCACAATGCTAAAAGCAGATGATGACTTGGCACAGGTAGTGTCGCAAGGATGCAGATTTGCTTTCAGGAGAGGAAAGACACTAGGAAATCACCTAGCACCTACACAACTAAAAAATGACAGATCCAGGGACTCTTCTTGGTTAAGATTTAAAGGATTATACAAATGCAGCTATGGAAACTGCATAGCTTGCAAACATGTAAAAATGGGGAATGTCTTTAAGAGTGCACACACTGGTGAAGTTTTTTCACATAGAGCACTTTTTAATTGCAGATCCTCATGTGCAATTTATATACTTAACTGCGACTTAGGCAATATTCAATATACAGGCCTAACGACCCGCCAAGTTAGGACCAGGATTAGGGAACATATAAGCGACATCAAACAAGGGAAACTAACAACAGCATTAGTTAGTCATTTCAAAGACAAACACAATCAAGATCCCTTATCCCTCTCATGGACTATTGCAGAAGTGGTACACACTGACAATAGAGGAGGGGATAGGGATGCTCTCCTTTCTAAGAGAGACATTTTCTGGATACACAGGTTAAACACCAGAGTTCCAAATGGGTTCAATTCTGAATTTGATTTAATAAATTACTGGTGTTGACCTGTGTGTCCAGAAAATATGCTGTTTATCCAATCTGCTTATTATATGAATATATGATAAGTACTTTAAATAGGTCTAACCTTCCCTCTGACATTTAAGATTTAGTGGTTTAAAATATCTCCAGCTTGGTTTTAATTCTTTATATATATGTGAGTGTATGGGTCATAATGGATAGCAAACTACTAGGGAGATAAATATATAGTTGGTATTTCTAGCTAACATCCTGAAAGTAAGGTGAGCTTAACATTAAGATATGACATAAGGTCATACATATTATATATATACCCACATCCACATGTTAGATAACCAGGCTGTTAATATAGGAGATGAGCACTAGGACCATGAGCATCAAGCATAGGCCGTAATTAACTGTACTAGTATGGAATTCACTGATTGACAACTTAATACCTGCTGTGAAGATATTCTGTATCATTATATTTAATTTTGAATTATATGCATGTATCTGTTAATATGTTGTAAACCTGAACTCTCTGTAATAAAAATATATTTAAAAAAAATATAAATATATATACCCACATCCACATGTTAGATAACCAGGCTGTTAATATAGGAGATGAGCACTAGGACCATGAAGTGTTAAACTTATAGTTAAACTTTTAGTGTTTTAGTGATTTGGCAATTAAGTAGAACAGGCAAGATACGGGAGCGATCACATGATTTAGAAAGTGGAGGTGTGTCTGTCACATGGTACATTTTTTAACCAATGATTTAATGTTATAAGGTTTAAATATAAGTTTGGTAGAGATACCCTTCAGCTACGATTACGGCAATAGCCGAAACGCGTCAGCGTTAGGGTACATGTAGTACCACCTGCTACTTTGTTGTTGCCTGAAGGGTTTGAAGTTGTTAACCCGTTTATTTCCATGTAATTTTATTGCCCAATAAAGGATCGTATAATTGTTCATGCTGGTGCCTGCTGCTTCATTATTTGGTTGGTTATGCTGAGGACATGAGCAAGGCACAGATGAACCTCCTTTGATATCCAGCGGTACATCGTGTCTCCCGAGAAGAACGGCATCTGGGGATGCAAGCGGAGTATTCCCCCAGTTCACCCGCACTCCTCCCCTCCCCCTGGACATACGTCACACGCCAACTTAGCCAGAACCCGGAAGAAGGTAGAAGCCTTTCTCACACACACACGCGCTACAGTGCCATAGGGATTACCACTACGGAGACCGGTCAAGGGTTGGCTGTTAAACAGACGAGTGTGGACATATATCCCCAGGACTGGCAGTATGCATCATTTGGAGGAAGTAAGTACAATGACCTTACTACATGTGTGACTTTTGTTCTGGCTAACGGAAATATTATTGAGGAGGGGAGTGTTGTGCTTAAGCCGTAACAGGGGTAAGACATGAAGGCATTGTTCATATGATATATATATATATATATATATATATATATATATATATATATATATGTGTATCACGGACACAGCAGGTGCTACGAATGTCAGTTGGTATATTTAAATACCTTAAGTCGTCTACTAAACTATACATATATATATATATATATATATATATATATATATATATATAGTTTTGGGGGGGAAAACAGTCCCAATTTTATCCCGTTCATAGTAGGGGTAATACACTTGAAAGCTTTTTTAGAAGAGTGGAAAGAGATTTAATCAATCTTAAATCAACTGTTGGCTATGATACTCCCAATCTAACAAGGTCTGAGAGGACTGCTCTTAAAGAGTTAAAGGAGATGAATGACATTGTCATTCGCTCAGCAGATAAAGGTGGCTCATTAGTTGTAATGGATAGGGTTGATTACATCAAGGAGCTCCTACGTCAGTTGGGCAATATTGACGATTATATCCCACTATATAATGACCCTACACATGCCTTTTAAAGGGAACTTTTGGATATTTTGGACAATGGTTTGGAAGATGGCCATTTTGATCATAGAACCTTTGAGTTCTTAATTGTAGACAATCCTGTTGTGCCCATCTTCCACCATTTGCCCAAAATACATAAGTCCCTAACACAGGTCAAAGGACGGCCAATTGTGAGTGGTATTAACTCTCTAACTGAGCATGTTTCCCAGTGGGTTGATAGCCTCTTACAACCACTTGTTCAGAATTTGTAAAGTTACATACAAAACACAAAAGTGTCATAAATACTCTGGAAAGTCTTAGTTGGAAAAGTAATTGTTTTAAATGGGCCACTATTGATGTAGTGGCATTTTATTCTTCATCCCACATTAGGAGGGGTTGGAAGTTATAGCCTTTTTTCTTGAGTACTATTCTAATTTTTCTTGTGATTTTCAAAAATATATTCTGAGAGTATTGAAATATTTACTTACTCACAACTTATTTTGTTTTGAGGGTGATTACTATCTCCAAAGACGTGGGACAGCGATGGGAGCCAAATTTTCCCCCTCCTATGCCAACCTATTTATGGGTTGGTGGGAGCTGTCCCACGTCTATGGAGATGGAGATCCCTTTAGAGGTTCAATTTATTTTCATGGGCGCTACATAGATGACTTGCTTCTGATTTGTCAAGGTATAGCATCTGAGTTCAAATTATTTGTTGAACATTTGAACCTCAATAACATCGGGTTACAATTTACCAGTGAATTAAAAGATAACTTTATTCAATTTTAAGACATTACCCTTAATGGAACAGCAGATGGGAGGAATGTTATTGACATTTACAGAAAACCTATAACTGGTAATGCCTTACTACATGCAAAGAGCTGCCACCCTAAGCATGTTCCATTTGCAGTGGTGAAAGGCCAATTCATAAGGGTAGAAAGGAATTGTTATTTGGTTGATATTCATCATTTGGTTCATATAAGAAACAATCCCATGATTTGGGAAAGAGAATTAGGAATATAGGTTACCAAGAGAATGTTATTTCTAAAGCTAGAAAACAAGTAGATCAGATGGGTAGATCTAATCTGATACAGAAAACTAGAAACATCAATAATGAACATAAAGGTGTAACTTTTGTAACTGAGTTCAGTAATGAGTACACTGAGATTTGCAATATTGTGAAAAAGCATTTTGCGTTTTTAGCCGCAGATGACAACCAAGCTTGAGAACTTCATCTCTCAAGGGTTACGCTGTTAATATAGAAAAACCACTACTCTCGGCAATCTTTTGTCACCCTCTGTTCTTCCTAAACTAAACACATCAGCTAGCTCTTGGCTAACACATGGAGGAATATTTAAATGCCTTAATAAATGTAGGGTATGTGAATATTTTTTACCTTCTGATAGATTTAAATCAGAAGTTACTGGTGATTCTTTTGCTATTGAAAGTTGTCTCAAGTTTACTTCAACATATGTGATTTATGTGTTTAGTTGTACTTCATTTCATCTACAATATGTGGGACTTAATACAAACGAGGTTAAGGTTCGTATTCGGAACCACTTATCAACTATACAGGCTGGTTCGGCTACAACGCCCCTTGTCCAGCATTTTGCTCAATGCCACCAAAAGAGTACCAATACTCTCAGGTGGCAAGCCATTGAACTGGTCTTTTGTCCTCCGAGAGGTGGGGATAGGGATAGGCTGCTGCAGAAGAGGGAGATGTTTTAGATATTTAAGCTTCAAACCTGGATACCTACCGGTTTGAACTCGGAGTATGACCTCATTAACTTTTGGCAATAATGCTTTGCTTTTGGTCATCTCCTATTTCCCTCTTCCGCAGCAGCCTTCTCTCTCTCTCTCTCTGTCTCTCTCTCTGTCTCTCTCTCTCTGTCTCTCTCTCTCTCTCTCTCTCTCTCTCTCTCTCTCTCTCTCTCTATATATATATATATATATATATATATATATATATATATATATATATGTGTGTATATGTATATGTGTTCTAAACATTAACACTTATGCATGAGTTCACTCAAACATAACATTAAACATCCAAATAATTGCTTGCATATCTAATTTCAATAGGATATGCATATATATGCATCAATTTGATCTTATGTAATTTTGTGATGTCATTTTTCTGTCTTACCTACCTTTTTCTCCATATATGTATGTGTATACTTTCAAGGTTTCATTCATTCTATTGCAGTTTGAAATCTATGTGACCATTGTTGCTATATGCATATATAATTGTACATATGTACTTTATGATTTAACATCATGCAATAATTTAATATGCATCAGAATGTATTATACTTTATATTTGTATTGATTTTTGTATAGCAGGCATACGAGGGCATAGTGTCTAGAACTCAATATGAGTATTATTGCATCACAAACCTTCCCTTTGTTTTTATTCAATCAGGGTTCATCCTGTTGCTTTTAAAGGTGCACAGGTGTTTAGTCTAGTAGCTATGATTAAGGCCCGAGGGATGAACGTTAGCTGGCTTTTGTTTTGTTGATACTCCTTGATGTGCTCCATGGATTCTTTTAATATGTTCCTGAATAAAGACTTTGTTTTCTTTTAAACGGCTGACCGCAATCTGCATTTTCATTTTGCTGTATATATAGTTTTGATGATAGACAGATTAAACAAAAATGATCCAAACACAAAACAAGTATCTCTCTCTGTTTAAAAATTATAGTAAAAATGCTTAAACTTTGGGTAAGTTTTTTTTAAATTCCCAGTAGTGAAGGTGTTAAACTGCATGGTCTATCCAAATCATGAATGTTTACTATTCTGCCCCTTTAATATTATATTACATGAAAGATAAAGTATGCACTGTCTAATGGTTGCACACTTTATACAGTAGACATACACTTACCCTCCTTTTCATGATCTCTACAAATGTAGATAGACACATTTGCAAACTGATTTTAGCTTCTGTAATATGATCAGTGTTGCAATGCTGCAAAATGATGCCTATGCTGGATGATATAAATAAGATTACTCTCCTTTTGATCACTCATTGCTAAGATATAAATAAAGCATTGTATTTTGAATTCATGATAGAAAATATGTCACAGTCAAGATCATTGTCTATTTGGCCATGCCTTTGAGGCTCAATGATAAATTGTCAAGTTCTAGTCTACCACAATCAGTAATCCATCACTGTTAAAGCAACATAGAAGTTAAAATTAAATTTTAATGATTCAGAGAGAGCAAACAACTCAATAAGAAAATTCTACTTTACTTCTATAATCAAATTTACCTTTTTCTTGGCATCCTTTGTTGAAATGTATCATCTTCCCTGTTTATCATAGAATTTTACCATAGAGATTCTAAAGCTTCCGTACTTTAAAGCTCCCTCTACATGTCACTTATATAACATTGCTACATACTCTCCTGCCACATACTGTTCAACACACATGAGTGCTTCAGAACACATCTTAGCATTCAATTATAGATAGGGGCAAGTTTTAACATAGGAGACCAACTGAAAAGTTTAAATTTAATAATAGTAAAGAGATCACAACTTATTCTTAAGACCCATAAACCCTCCATTTCTATCAATTAATTCAACTTTTTTTTCATTCAAAGAAACATTGCATTGTGAATTTTCTCCCCTGGCCAGTATTAAAATGTTAATAAATAGCCTCTTTATCTTGTTTAATCACTTGAAATATCCAATATTACCTTAACCTATACTGAGCATTTCAATATTCCAGTACTGGTCATAGAAAACTATGTAAAAAAGAGGCGGCAGCAGAGTTCAGCTTCCCTGTGGGGTGGGGTGGGGGGATAGAGAGCCCAGACCATTTAAAAATGTTGTTCCTGCAACTTCTTTGAGTACAATGGATATTGGACAATGATAAGCTGCTTGTCTAAGTACATTGTCAAGTTGAATATTCCAATCCAAAATAGTCCAAAAGACAATTATTAGTTCTACTAGGGTGTAAAACCACCAGAATCTTCCAGACAGCACAGCCATTGTGTAAGCATAATAGTTTGGCTACCGTGATCCCTCTCCCCCAAACCATGCTCCATGGAACACCTGACCACACCGTGGACCAAACATCTGCTTCTACACAACACACCCACTACTCCACCCCCACCCGTCCTGATTCAGCCTACTAAAGACATGCAACTTTTCCTACAGGCCTTCCTTCTTGAGTCAATTGCAAGCATCATGGCACTGCATCTTTACAGATTATAAGTATTTGTGCTCCCCAAATTTTCATTTCTAGAACTACCTCTTGTTATAGCAGATGTAATAGACTCCTGGTAAAATGGCGCTCTATAATAAATAATTAATGAATGGGTTTAATGGTTTTACTGGCATGTAGGCAATGAAGAAGCATAAAAAAACATGGCATTGATTCCATTCGTATTTCAAATCTAAATAACGGTATTGGTCGTTACTTCTTGTTATCAAAAAATAGATCACAACTTAAAAGAGTCAAACACAGCTGGGCTTGATAATTCCCACAATAGTTGATCTCTAGTTCACCACAATGTCTGATGTTATAGCCAAAAACTTATTTATACAGAAGCAATACAACTGTGCAACCAACGTTCAAACCCCAAATGGGTGATTAACACTGTTTTTATACCACATTAAATCCCTATGAATGCCAACATTGATAACATGACTAACACGCAACATTTTTGCACACTATGGCCCCTAGTTATCAAGCCGTCAACCTCAAATATGCTGGAATTCCGCAGCGTATTTGTGGCGAGGCTGATTCGCCTTAGTTATCAAGCCCTAGACACCGGCAAAAGTAGAATTTTGTGACGTAAGCTTTGATCCGCCGGACTCAGTCCGACACAGATCGATGCTTACGTCACTACAGATGTTCCGCACACAAGTGCGGCACAATCTGACTACTTTTGCTAGTTATAAAAAAACTAGCAGGTACGCTCGGCACTTTTCCGGCCCAGCGTACCTGGTTTTCAAAACGCCGCCCTGGAGGCGGCGGATCCCATAGGAATCAATGGGAGTCTGACCATAGCAAAAGTTCATGTTCGCTGCTGCCAGACATCCCATTGATTCCTATAGTAGTTTCTACACCTAAAACCCTAACATGTACCCCGAGTCTAAACACCCCTAATCTGTCACCGCCGCAACTAAATAAAGTGTTTACCCCCTAAACCGCCGCTCCCGGAGCCCACCGCAAGCTATACTACATATGTTAACCCCTAAACTAACTAAAGTACAAAAAATAAAAAAAAGCTAAGTTACAAAAAATAAAAAAAATAAGTTACAAACATTTTAAAAATATTACAACAATTTTAAGCTACTTACACCTAATCTAAGCCCCCTAATAAAATAACAAAGCCCCCCAAAATAAAAAAATTCCCTACCCTATTCTACATTAAAAAGTTACCAGCTCTATTACCTTACCAGCCCTTAAAAGAGCCTTTTGCGGGGCATGCCCCAAAGTAAACAGCTCTTTTGCCTGTAAAATAAAAATACAACCCCCCCAACATTAAAACCCACCACCCACATACCCCTAATCTAACCCAAACCCCCCTTAAATAAACCTAACACTACCCCCCTGAAGATCATCCTACCTTTAGCTGTCTTCAGCCAGCCGACCCACCGATGGAACCAAAGAGGAGATCCGGAGCGGCAGAAGTCATCATCCAAGGGGCGCTGAAGAAGTCTTCCATCCGATGAAGTCATCATCCAGGCGGCGCTGAAGAGGTCTTCCATCCGATAGAAGTCTTCATCCAGGCGGTGTCTTCAATCTTCATCCATCCGGAGCGGAGCGGAGCCATCTTCAGACGAGCCGACGCGGAGCCATCCTCTTCTTCCTGACGACTAACGATGAATGAAGGTTCCTTTAAGGGAAGTCATCCAAGATGGCGTCCCTTCAATTCCGATTGAATGAGAGGATTCTATCAGCCAATCGGAATTAAGGTAGGAAAAATCTGATTGCCTGATTGAATCAGCCAATCAGATTGAAGTTCAATCAGATTGGCTGATCCAATCAGCCAATCAGATTGAGCTTGCATTCTATTGGCTGTTCCGATCAGCTTAAAATTGTTGTAATATTTTTAAAATGTTTGTAACTTATTTTTTTTATTTTTTGTAACTTAGCTTTTTTATTTTTTGTACTTTAGTTAGTTTATTTAATTTAATTTAATAGTAGTTATTTGTAGGTAATTTATTTAATTAATTTAATGATAGTTTAGTGTTAGGTTTAATTGTAACTTAGGTTAGGATTTATTTTACAGGTAATTTTGTATTTCTTTTAGCTAGGTATTTATTAAATAGTTAATAACTATTTAATAACTATTCTAAATAGCTAAAATAAATACAAAGTTACCTGTAAAATAAATATAAATCCTAAAATAGCTACAATGTAATTATTAATTATATTGTAGCTATCTTAGGGTTTATTTTACAGGTAAGTATTTAGTTTTAAATAGGAATAATTTATTAAAGTATAGTGTAGTGTTAGGTGTAATTGTAACTTAGTTTAGTTTTTATTTTACAGGTAAATTTCTCTTTATTTTAACTAGGTAGCTATTAAATAGTTAATAACTATTTAATTGCTATTGTACCTAGTTAAAATAAATTGAAAGTTGCCTGTAAAATAAAAATAAATCCTAAGATAGCTACAATATAATTATTATTTATATTGTAGCTATATTAGGGTTTATTTTAAAGGTAAGTATTTATTTTTAAATAGGATTAATTTAGTTAATAAGAGAAATATTATTTAGATTTATTTAATTAATATTTAAGTTAGGGGGGTGTTAGGTTTAGGGTTAGACTTAGGTTTAGGGGTTAATAATTTTATTACAGTGGCGGCAGTGTAGGGGGGCAGGATAGGAGTTAATAAATTTATTATAGGTGGTGACGGTGTAGGGGGGGCAGATTAGGGGTTAATAAGTTTAATATAGGTTGCGGCGGGGTCCGGGAGCGGCGGTTTAGGGGTTAAACTATTTATTTAGTTGCGGCGAGGTCCGGGATCCACAGGATAAGGGTTAATAACTTTATTATAGGTGGCGGCGGTATAGGGGGGGCAGGATAGGGGTTACTAGGTATAATGTAGGTGGCGGCGGGGTCCAGGAGCGGCGGTTTAGGGGTTAATACATTTATAAGAGTTGTGGCGGGGTCTAGGAGCGGCGGTTTAGGGGTTAATAACTTTAGTTGCGGGGGGGCTCTGGGGGCGCCGGTATACGGGGTAGAACAGTGTAGTTAGTGTGGGTGCTTAGTGACAGGCTAGCAATAAAGCTGTCAAAAAGCCGAAGAGCAGCGAGATCGGATGAGTGATAACTCTCACAGTCCGCTGCTCATCGCCCCGTACTTGGTGCGCGGCTTTTTGACAGCTTTTTTGATAACTTAGAAAAAATTTTGCAGGTCCGCGGCGGCGATGGTAGGCGAGCTTAGGCGGGCTTATTGAACTGGCAAAGGCATGTAAAGTAGACAGCTTGATAACTAGGCCCCTATAAAACCAGTGATGAAACTCCATTTTCAGATGTGCATTGCTAGCATAGAAGTGTTTTTACATTTAATTAATGGTAGTGACATATTCAGTATTCCGTTTGGTATTTAGTGCTATTTGATCGTCATTTAAAAGGGCCATTGTTATCATTGGAAACAATTTTGTTTATTTAAGCATGTGCAGATCAGTGGACTGTATCATTATTATTTATCCAATGTGGGTTATCGGTCTATCTGTATTGATGAGCATTTATCAAGTGCCTTTGACTGTTGAATTTGATGTGTTCATTTTATTGTCAGTATTTAGTCAATAACTTGTGGTTAGTTGTGTTGTGACATGGACAGTCAATGCTGTCTATTCTTTGCATGGGGGACTTTTCCGATATCGGATCTGAGAATGGTGTTATTTTTGTATTATGATCATTCCGATGTTGAATAAGAGATATTGTAGATGAAAAACATACCAAAAAACATTATTGACTAGATTGCAATTGACCCCACTGTCACATAAAATGGCATTATTATTTTATTCATATACAATAGTCCATAAAAAACTTGAGTTTCAATTTCTAACATAAGTTGCAGCTATTTCGTATTTTTCCAATTTTTGGAAGAAAATATGTGCAATAAACACGCAGAGAGCATTAGTTTGTAATGCTTCTAAATCACATAGTTTATCTCACCTGAGGGTGCATTTTTTCTGTTTGTGATGTTTGTTAAAAAGCTTGTAGTGAACTTAAATTGCTGTTACTACATTAAGTACCAGTGTTAATTGCATTTAAACAGATAAACTACACTCATTGGGCCAGCTTTACCAGCCACTCTTTAAAAGCAAAATTTTCTTGTTAAACGTTTCTTTGAGACCATAGAAGTTGTGCTTAGATCACATATACTGTATGTTCACTTACATTTTTTACAACAGTTTTGAGACAGCTGTAATCACCCAAATAAGATTAATTGTGTCAATAAAATGAAGTATTTACATGAAAGTTTATGAAGACTATCAAAGTAGCAAACTGTACTGAATAACAGATTTTCCACCTGGAGCGCTTACCATTCAAGAAATGCAGTTTTATCCCTTTTTTTTTCGTAACAGATAATCTTGTAGAAACAATTTTTTAATGCTTTGCAGATTCACTCATCAAGTATACGTTAATTTCATATACTCTTGTGTAGGGAATTCCATTTTTAGGAATAAACCAAAAAACTGCAATACATATATTTACTATTGCTGAGAAAGTATAATATAATTGCCCTGCGTTTCTCAACAAACCAAAGGGGATAATATAGCACATTATGATTTTTCAAATTCTTTTAATATATATATGTAGAACAAGTATATGCAGACTTAGACATGTGCGATTTGTTTCGGATCAATTTGGAAATTCGTCCAAATTCATAAAATTCGGGATTCGGAACGATTCAGATTTCCGAATTAAAATAGTGCCGAATTTACCAAATATATCCGAATTAGTTCGTATTTATTCGGATTTATTCAGTATATTCGGATGGCCATGGATTACACTAGTATTGTACAGTATATTAGGTTATATCACTCTGCTATGGGTTACACCTAATATACAGTACATAATACTAGTCTAATACACAGCACATCCCACCAAATTCCGAATTTTTGAACCGAATCGAACAGAATTGAGCCGAATTTATTCAAATCCGAATAAATCTGAATCGATCCGAACCGAACCAGATTTTTTCCGCCATGCACATATCTACTTCACAGCGCTATACCAGGTATAAGTAAGATGTATAAGAAGAGAAATATTCTCGAGTTTCAGTATATTATTCAGAATTGATATATAATATTATAATTCTATCAATAATGATCTAAATTAAAAAGCACACAATGATATATGCAATTAAGGAAACACAGAAAAGAATTGTGTTAAAAGTAATAAAAGTACTACAAATCTAGGACAGTAACGATAGTTAACCACAATGTAATAAGTGATATACATAGATATACAAGGTCAAGCTCAAAAAGAAAGTGGTAAACACAGTTCTTGCGGTCAAGTCCAATATCCAAAATGCTTTAAAGTAATTTGTGACACAATGTATCCCAAAGTAGGCTTTATATTCTATTTACATCCAGGCCCCTCAATCATATGAGGTAAGTGTGCGGCACGTTGTATAACTGGATCGTAGCTGTTTCAGGATTCCACCCACTTGGTAACTTTAAGCTCTTCGTCTGTTAAAGGATCTCTGGTTATCCTTGGAGCTTCTGTGTGTGTCAGGAACATTCCCACTCATCCGTTTATCATGGAGTATGGAGAGGAGTAAAGAGATAATATAGCGTAATTCTGTTTTTCAATATTACACTTTTTATTTACACAGTACTACTTACAAATTTAAACCTCAATCACTATGAGGTATCACACAGGCATATAATAAAGTGTTGACAGTGTGTCTAAAGCACTTCAATCATCCATATGTAAAACACAAAGTCCTTTGATAGTGAATAACATATAAAACAAGCTTTCGGTAAAAATAAATGCTGTATTAGAAAATAGCGTATACAGCAGTATATCAATATCAGACAATGTAATAAGCTAAAAACACTATGAGAGTGAGCAGCCGGAACAATACCTTTCAAGCCTGACGCGTTTCAAAGCTATACAAAGCTTTTTCATCAGAGGCGAGTGTTGTGTAAAAGAACCGGCTCCCTTTTAAAGTTCCCGCCAGTTGCGTGGAGGGGGTGTGTGTCTCCAAGCTGCTCACTTATTGGTCAATTATCGTCCTGACTCTATATAGCGTTTATAGTGGTGAAAACATCAAGGTCGTTACCTGAGTATTTAGAAGAAAAGATACAGCATATTATGGAAACACTTATTTGTAGTAACGAACTTGCTTATATTTTTGTATCCATTAATAATCGCTGTTTAGGTCTGCAAAGTATAAGATATTTATTGGGTCTTAATACATTTATTTGCATAATTAGTATTACGGATTTTGAATAAGCAAAATATATTTCATATTTCAAATGAGATTATTTTTAAAAAGATTTACTTATTAAAGCTGAATATTTAAAATTATTTGCCATAGGCTGCTGTATTATAATTTTTAAATTTTTTTTTATATATATATATATAAAGGAAAGCTTGATATAGTAGTGAATCCAGTATTTAGTAGCAGTTTTGTATTCAATTATAGAAATGCCACTATATCAATGTCCTTGTTTAGACCCCATGGTGACAGTGTATTGAGATAGTGTATCCAAAAGGTCTCCCTTTGTCTTAATTTTTTCACTCGGTCTCCCCCATTTTTGTCTGGTGGGATAAATTCTAATACAGTCCCTTTTAGACATGTAGGGCTTTTATTGTGGCTTTTACAGTAATGCTCAGACAGATTATGGCCTTTAAAGCCGTTTTCCATATTTTTAATAAGTTCAAGGAGCCTTGTTTTGTAGACTCTTTTGGATCTTCCTATATATTGGAGACCACAGCTGCATTCAAGTAGGTAAACAATGAATTCACTTTTACAATTTGTTAAGTGATCAAGTTTACATATTTTATTATTCGATTTGGACTTTATTATATGGGTTGGCTTGTTACCATTGTAAGCATGTATACATCCTTCACAATTTTTTCTATTGCACTTGTAAAACCCCTGGCTCTGATTTTCCCACCAGTTTTGTCTAGTTTGTTGTTTCTTTAGTTTGCTGGGAGTTAGCTGGTTTTTGAGGGATTTATTTTTTCTAAATGTCACTACAGGGCCGTCTCCTATTTTATTTTTAAGAAATGTATCCTGTTTTAAGATAGGCCAATATTTGCGGAGTATATGTTTGATCTCTGGTGCCACTTCATTATATGTGGTGACAAAACCTGACTCTCTTTTTTTATTTTTATTTTTGTTTTGAGTAAGATCCTTCTTATTTTCATACTGTTGGTCTTTTTGCTCAACTTTGCTTAGCAATACCTCTCTATCTGAGTTTCTTGCTCTGATATATGCTGATTCAACTATTTTTTTGTTGTATTTTTTACTTAAAAGTTGTTTTTTAAAAAGTCAGAAAAAAATATAAAGCCTACTTTGGGATACATTGTGTCACAAATTTAAAGCATTTCAGATATTGGACTTTGACCGCAAGAACTGTGTTTACCACTTTCTTTTTGAGCTTTGACCTTGTATATCTGTGCATATCACTTATTACATTGTGGTTAACTATCGTTACTGTCCTAGATTTGTAGTACTTTTATTACTTTTAACACAATTCTTTTCTGTGTTTCCTTAATTGCATATATCATTGTGTGCTTTTTAATTTAGATCATTATTTATAGAATTATAATATTATATATCAATTCTGAATAATATACTGAAACTCGAGAATATTTCTCTTCTTATACATCTTACTTATACCTGGTATAGCGCTGTGAGTCTGCATATACTTGTTTTACACATACTTTTAAATTGAGAGGCTAGATTGAGGGTTCACCCTGCCATTCAACATTTGCACACATACAGCAGCTTTACTATTGTATTGGGATTTTCAGCGCCTTCCAGTGGTGCTTGTGTTTTTCACAATCATCACTCCTTCTAAACCTTTTGTTAAAAAAAATATATATATATATGATCTCAATGGTAACACTCAATACATATATCATAAAAGTTAGCTCATACAGAGGAGGCACAGCTAAAATGTTTCCTGCTCACGCAAGGAGCAATTGTAATTTGAGGTTTCAATATTTTTATAGCAGAGGTCACGGATGAACATAGGTAACGAGGGAAGCGAATTTTCCATAGCAAGAATTCCTCGAGTGTGGTGTCATGAGTGACTGCAATGCAGCATGTAAGCTGCAAAGATAGTTAAAAAAAATCCAGGACTCATTAAATTCATGGACCTACGACTTATTCAGATATAAAAACACAAACACAGTGGCTACAGTCCTTTTTCATAATTGCTGTCATATAAAAATATCAAAATCCACAGATCACTGTACTTTTTCATAATGACTTGCATAGTTACAAAACACAGAAATGGACCGGACTCTCAGACTGGACAGGGTACACATCCCAAGTCACTGTGAACTCCACAGCCCTAAATATTAACAGACACAGACAGCTGCACAGCCCCCAGCAAGCCAGGTAGTTAACCCCTGAGCAGCCTGGGTGACCGGCCCACAGGGAAAGGTACAAAAATTATTAACACAGCACACACAAAACCTGACACTCACTAGCAAGCAGACAGTAATATTTAAAAGCAAAAATGGGAGAGAGTCAGTTGCATTTGGCGCCAAAGAGAATAATCCAAGGACCACATCAAGGTCTTTCCCCTCCTCGATCCCTAACCAAGCAGCTACACAATGCATGCTTTCAAACAAACTGACAACCAACACCAGGGTGTCACAGGCCTCTGCCATTTTCTTTAAGTAAATACAATTTTTTTTTTTGTTTGCTATGTTAATAATGTTTGTAAGTCTCATTTTCAGCCTATCACCCGGGCTGCTCAGGGGTTAACTGTCTGGGTTACTGGGGGCTGTGCAGCTGTCTGTAAATATTCAGTGACTTGGGATGTGTGTACCTTGTCCTGTCTGAGAGTGTTGTCTGTTTCAGTGTTTTGTATTTACTTAAAGGATTCCAAAAGTTTCATTTTTTACTATAATTACATTATCAAAAACCAATCTACATAGCTTAACAATAAAAACTTACCTATTTTCAAGTAAAAACGAGCGTTATCAGCATAATAAAACTATATATTTTATTTGAGAAAAACCGTCATCCAAGCCAAACCCCCTTCTAGTGTGCCTTCATTACACAATCATGTGTCCAATCACAATGCATTATTGTGCATATGATTAACGCATTGTTTCGTCACCCGGCGCATGTGCAATTCAATCCGGCGTTTCGCGCATGCGCATATTGAAATAATTAATTACATTTACTGCTCGTTATTGCAAGGGGAATTAGGACGGTGATGCAAAAGGATGACGCGTTACATAGATCACACATGCGCAGTAGGGACGAAAATGGTCATATTGATAACTCAGGTTACCGTGAATGATTCGTTATACAGAATACAGCTTCTAACATTCTGTTTGGAAAACAATTAATTTTAGGAGATGAATATTCGGAGAACATTAATAATAAGATAAGTAAAGCCTATTAGAAAAATCATTATTAAAGATGGATATAGCGATTTAAAACAAGTCTTTGCAAACATTTAGTGTCCCTTTAATGGAAATGACAAAGACCTGTGACACCTTGGTGTTGGTTCTCAGTTTGTTTGAAAGCGTGCATTGTGTAGCTGATTGGTTTGAGACCCAGGAGGGGAAAGACGTTGACGTGGTCCTGGGCTAATACTGTTTGACCATTTTTTACTTTAAATATTACTGTGTGTGTGTTAGTGAGTGCCAGGTGCTAGTGTGTTGTTTTCTATAATATAATATAATAATAACAAAAGCACTAAACTACATATTGGCAGGCTGTCTGCCAGTACCTAAGATGGTGGGGATGATTGCAGGTGGTGGGGGAAAGAGAGCTGTTTGGGAGGGATCAAGGAGATGGGAGCTTTTAGGTAGAAAGGTAATACCTACACTGCAATACTATTGCCCTTACCAGCTAACTAATACCCCTGCATTGCTGGAAATTTCAGAAGTGTGGTGCGCAGCTGCAATTAGCTCCATTCTAATTACCAAAAAACAATGGCAAAGCAATGCATATCTGCTATTTCCTAACAAAGGGGATCCTAGATCAGATTTTATGATCATTTGTGTCATGATTGCACAAGCGGTAAGTAAACAATTTCAGTGAGAAATGCAACATTGGTGAAAAAGTTAACATTTTTTTTTTTAAATGATCACATTTGGCAGAGAAATGGTGGCATGAAATATACCAAAATGAACCTAGATCAGTACATTGGGTTGTCTAAAAAAACAAGGCTTTATTACTTTAAATGGAGTGATAGCAAAAAAAAAGCTCAAAATTCTCTGGTATTTTGGGCAAAATCTTCTCTGATATACCCGGCAGCAAAGGGGTTAAAATTGAATGCTCTATCATAATCATGAAAGCTTAAATTTGAATTTAAATTGATAGTCCCTTTAAATTTTATAAAAAGTATTCGTAACATATTTTATTCTTTCTTATATGTTTTAATGCTACTTAGGAGCCCCTCACTTGCAATGTCCCTAAAATAGTTAATTGGATAAGGTGTAAATTAACCCAACCTCTGATCTCAATAGAAATGTTCTTTATAGGTTGCTGACACAACCAAAAGCATTGGGTGCACTGTATAAATGATTTTAATAGCGCCATTTATTGATATGTGTTAGATTATTATCACCAATAATGATACTAGACTTTCAGACGAATAATTTGTAACACATATTCTAAAAAATTTGATTTTCAGACTTTTCATTTGCTGCACTATTCGATATTTGTTTTAAACAAAAAAATACTTAATATTCAATAACATTTATATTAGTTCTCATTAAAACAAATGTAAATTTTCCTTTGCTTCCGGATGAATAAGTGTTTACTGACCCTTCTTTACAGAGCCCAGGGCCGTGAAAACTAAACAAATATCTGTATTTTCATTACAAATATACATTCATAATGAAACTAATGCACATGTCTTTTAGATACAATTCATGCAAATGCTATAGTTCCCAAAAACAAATAGATCCTAAACTGTAAAGCTGTAACTGGTTATACAGTGATTGTTCTAGTACCTCAAAACTTAGATGCCAGTTGCGCTAAATTTACAAGGTAAATCCCTTTTATATGTCCAGGACTATACTCAGCCATGACTGTTCTAAGGGTATTGGGGTGAATGCTTTCCTAGACATAGTCAGGAAGGCATGGGGGTAAGGCTACATGTGTTCTGTGGGAGAAGTCAACATGGGTGGGAGGTTGTACATTTTTTATGGGTGGGGTTGTGTAGTCCAGATTTGTTACTGTATGGTTAGGGGTATGGCTAGGTGGTTCTGAGACATTGGGGCTGATTTTTGAAAGTGCGAGTGGACATGATACGATGTAGCGTATCATGTCCGCTGCACATCGATTAATGCCGACAGCATACGCTTTCGGCATTTATCACTGCACAAGCAGTTCTGGTGAACTGCACAAGCAGTTCTAGTGCAATGCCGCCCCCTGTTAATCAGGGGGTGTTAATCAAACCCATCGCATAGGATTGGGTGGATTGAAGACCGCAGCCTCAGAGGCAGTGGACAAGTTATGGAGCTTCGGTCTTTAGACCGCTGCTTCCTAACTACTGTTTCATCAAGCTCCATTCGGAGCATGATAATTCGACCCTGTTATCTCTCCTCCTAAGCACAATGGGGTGCTCCCTGAAAGACTGGGGTGAAGATCATAGAAAGGGGTAAACAAAGGGAAAAAGATTAAAGAAAAAAAAGGTAGGGACAAGTAGCAGAAATGTAGTCTCCATTTGCCCACATTTACCAGATGTTTATCATTGTGGTAAATGTTTTACACATCCAAATTGTACTGTCTGGGGCAACCTCTGGAGAAATAATATTATATTTACTTCCAGTTCTTTGCATAACCATTTTCTTTCCTTTCTTTACTATGATGAAAAATTGAAGCAAATTAAATCTACAAAGGTAGTTTTCATCAGATGAATTTTATGTATATTTCATTGCATCTCATTACATCTAAATGTAATTATATGTGTGTATATATTTTTTATACACCGCAGCTCACGTAGACTGTGCTTTAAAATAAGAGATATTAAATTGAGCTTCAAATAATAGTCTTTATAATTTAATGCATGAAAATGTTTAGAAATGCCTGTAACCTTTTTAAAAAGCTGGGAAATTTATTATTTGTAATTTAGAAACATTAGGAAAGACTCTAATACCAGAATTTATTTATGTAGTTTTGGCATTTCAGAGAAAGTTTGTTCTCCAAATATTGCACTAAATAAAAATATTATTTTATCATGAGATTATACCATGTGGTATTTAAGTTTATGCTGCCCTAGGCACTGGAAATTCTGATTCTATTGTCATATGCTGCCATTAATGGGATCAGTGTTTCAACTCACTATTATAGGCATATAACTAGCAAATGCAAAATATTTTTAAAAGATTTAAACACACTTGTATTAAATAAAATAATAGCAATTGCTAGGAATTATGTTAGTGCTAATATTTTAAATGTAAAAGATTATTGTCTTATATGAATATAAATTATATTAAAGGGACGGTAAATAACAGAATTTGTATATAATATGTATGTATTGTGTGTCCTACAGACAGTCTTTAAAGGGGTATGAAACTCAAAAATGTATTTTGTGATTCAGACGGATCATACATTTGCTTCATTCCCATATTATGATGTGTTGCAGAGATACCTAGGTATCTGGAGCACTGCATGGCAGGAAGTAGTGCTGCCATATAGTGCTCTTGCAGATGGATAACATTGTTGTAAAACTGCTGCCATGTAGTGCTCCAGACATGGGCCGGCTACTGAGCTTACATTCCTGCTTTTTAACAAAAGATACCAAAGAATGAAGACAAATTGATTATAGGAGTAAATTACAAAGTTGTTTAAAATTGCTGCTCTATCTGAATCATGAAAGAAAAATGTGAGGGTTCATATCCCTTTAAGTAAATTTGTAGCTGCTATAATGAACAATTATTTGATAAACAGCTGTGGTAAGGCTCCCCAAGCGGGCACAGTTTTTTCATATATTGAGCAGAGAATGGTGCAGTGATTTGGAAGGCTGCTGCTCACACTATTATGATATTTGTTTTCCATTGCTCATGATACCTCCCTGCCTGTTTGCCTGGGTTCCTGAAGGTGGATAGGTTAAGGCGCAACTGCACATGTGTAACCCGTCAGTTCAAGGGCGCGATCCGATATAGATCGCAGTTTGCGGCGCAAGCGAGGGAACCGGCGTCGCCCGCAGTTTCAGCTCGCAACTCGAGCTATCCCATATAGGTCGCCGTCAGATGCTAACGTGCCGTAAGTCTGACAAACCAGCGATGTCCAGAAATCTGCGTAAGTACAAATTTCTGGCGTCGCCAGTGACTTGCGGCACGTTAGAAACTGCCGGCGCCTATAAAACCTGACTAAAGTCTAAAACACCCGCACTGTCTAACACGCCTCCCTAACATAGCCCGCACTGTCTAACCCTCTATCCGCTATCCCCCCTCACTAGCCTAACAATAAAAAAGCTATTAACCCCTAAACCGCCGCTCCCGTACCCCGCCGCAACCTAATAAAGTTATTAACCCCTAAACCGCCGCTCCCGTACCCCGCCGCCAGCTATATTATATCTATAACCCCCTAAAGTGAGCCCCTAACACCGCCGCCATCTATATTAAAATTATTAACCCCTAATGTAAGCCCCTTACACCGCCGCCATCTCTATTAAAATGATTAACCCCTAATTTAATCTACCTACCCCGCCGCCAGCTATATTATCTATATTAACCCTAAGTATATTATAGTTAATATAGTTATTACATTATATATATTAACTATATTAACCCTAATTATATTAGGGTTAATATAGTTAATATAGTTACTATAGTATTTATATTAACTATATTAACTCTATCTAACCCTAACTAAATTTATATTAAATTAATCTAATTCATTTATAAACTAAAATATTCCTATTTAAATCTAAATACTTACCTATAAAATAAACCCTAAGATAGCTACAATATAATTAATAATTACATTGTAGCTATGTTAGGGTTAATATTTATTTTACAGGTAAATTGTTAATTATTTTAACTAGGTATAATAGATATTAAATAGTTATTAACTATTTAATATCTACCTAGTTAAAATAATTACCCAATTACCTGTAAAATAAATCCTAACCTAAGTTATAAATACACCTACACTATCAATAAATTTAATAAACTACAAACATCTATCTAAAAATACAATTAAATTAACTAAACTAAATTACAAAAAAAAACAAACACTAAATTACAAAAAATAAAAAAAAGATTACAAGATTTTTAAGCTAATTACACCTATTCTAAGCCCCCTAATAAAATAATAAACCCCCAAAATAAAAAAAATTCCCTGCCCTATTCTAAATTAAACAAATTTCAAAGCTCTTTACCTTACCAGCCCTTAAAAGGGCCTTTTGTGGGGCATGCCCCAAAGAATTCAGCTCTTTTGCATACAACAAATACAATCCCCCCCCCCATTACAACCCACCACCCACATACCCCTATTCTAAAACCACCCAAACCCCCCTTAAAAAAGCCTAACACTACCCCCCTGAAGATCTCCCTACCTTGTCTTCACCACACCGGGCCGAACTCCTGATCCGATCCGTGCGATGTCTTCCTCCAAGCGGCAAACAAGAATTCTTCCTCCGGCGATGTCTTCCTCCAAGCGGCAAAGAAGAATTCTTCCTCCGGCGATGTCTTCCTCCAAGCGGCAAAGAAGAATTCTTCCTCCGGCGACGTCTTCCTCCAAGCGGCAGCAAAGTCTTCATTCTTCCGGCGGCATCTTCAATCTTCTTTCTTCGCTCCGCCGCCGCGGAGCATCCATCCTGGCCGACTGCTGTACTACGAATGAGGTACCTTTAAATGACGTCATCCAAGATGGCGTCCGCCGAATTCCGATTGGCTGATAGGATTCTATCAGCCAATCGGAATTAAGTTAGAAAAATCTGATTGGCTGATTGAATCAGCCAATCAGATTCAAGTTCAATCCGATTGGCTGATCCAATCAGCCAATCAGATTGAGCTCGCATTCTATTGGCTGTTCCGATCAGCCAATAGAATGCGGGCTCAATCTGATTGGCTGTTCGGATCAGCCAATCGGATTGAACTTGAATCTGATTGGCTGATTCAATCAGCCAATCAGATTTTTCTAACTTAATTCCGATTGGCTGATAGAATCCTATCAGCCAATCGGAATTCGGCGGACGCCATCTTGGATGACGTCATTTAAAGGTACCTCATTCGTAGTACAGCAGTCGGCCGGGATGGATGCTCCGCGGCGGCGGAGCGAAGAAAGAAGATTGAAGATGCCGCCGGAAGAATGAAGACTTTGCTGCCGCTTGGAGGAAGACGTCGCCGGAGGAAGAATTCTTCTTTGCCGCTTGGAGGAAGACATCGCCGGAGGAAGAATTCTTGTTTGCCGCTTGGAGGAAGACATCGCCCGGATCGGATCAGGAGTTCGGCCCGGTGTGGTGAAGACAAGGTAGGGAGATCTTCAGGGGGGTAGTGTTAGGCTTTTTTAAGGGGGGTTTTGGTGGTTTTAGAATAGGGGTATGTGGGTGGTGGGTTGTAATGGGGGGGGGATTGTATTTGTTGTATGCAAAAGAGCTGAATTCTTTGGGGCATGCCCCACAAAAGGCCCTTTTAAGGGCTGGTAAGGTAAAGAGCTTTGAAATTTGTTTAATTTAGAATAGGGCAGGGAATTTTTTTTATTTTGGGGGTTTATTATTTTATTAGGGGGCTTAGAATAGGTGTAATTAGCTTAAAAATCTTGTAATCTTTTTTTTATTTTTTGTAATTTAGTGTTTGTTTTTTTTTTGTAATTTAGTTTAGTTAATTTAATTGTATTTTTAGATAGATGTTTGTAGTTTATTAAATTTATTGATAGTGTAGGTGTATTTATAACTTAGGTTAGGATTTATTTTACAGGTAATTGGGTAATTATTTTAACTAGGTAGATATTAAATAGTTAATAACTATTTAATATCTATTATACCTAGTTAAAATAATTAACAATTTACCTGTAAAATAAATATTAACCCTAACATAGCTACAATGTAATTATTAATTATATTGTAGCTATCTTAGGGTTTATTTTATAGGTAAGTATTTAGATTTAAATAGGAATATTTTAGTTTATAAATGAATTAGATTAATTTAATATAAATTTAGTTAGGGTTAGATAGAGTTAATATAGTTAATATAAATACTATAGTAACTATATTAACTATATTAACCCTAATATAATTAGGGTTAATATAGTTAATATATATAATGTAATACCTATATTAACTATAATATACTTAGGGTTAATATAGATAATATAGCTGGCGGCGGGGTAGGTAGATTAAATTAGGGGTTAATCATTTTAATAGAGATGGCGGCGGTGTAAGGGGCTTACATTAGGGGTTAATAATATTAATATAGCTGGCAGCGGTATAGGGGGATTAGATTAGGGGTTAATACTTTTTATATAGGTGGCGGCGGTGTAAGGGGTCAGATTAGGGGATAGATAAGGTAGATGGCGGCGGTTTTAGGGGCTCAAAGTAGGGGGTTAGTTTATGTAGATGGCGGCGGGGTCCGGGAGCGGCGGTTTAGGGGTTAATAACATTATTAGGGATTTCTGGGGGGTGGGGGATCGCGGTTGACAGGTAGATAGACATTGCGCATGCGTTAGGTGTTAGGTTTTATTTAGCAGATCGCGGTTGACAGGGAGATAGACATTGCGCATGCGTTAGGTGTTAGGTTTATTTTCTAGTTAGTTTAGGGAGTTACGGGGCTCCAATAGTCAGCGTAAGGCTTCTTACGGCTGCTTTTTGTGGCGAGGTGAAAATGGAGTAAGTTTTCTCCATTTTCGCCACGTAAGTCCTTACGCTGCATATTGGATACCAAACTGCGCTGGTTTGGTATACCTGCCTATGGCCCAAAAAACTACGGGCGACGGCAGAAATATACGCGCGTAACTTCTAGGTTACGCCGTATATAGGATACCAAATCAGCGTAAATATTGGCGTCGCCGGCTTTTGCGGGGGACGATTTATATCGGATCGACCCCCAAGGAAGCCAGGCACGCAGGGAGAAGCAAAAGAGGAAAGCAGAATGAGAAGAAATGTGCAGGCTTTAGGTTGCCACCTCAGCCATAGTTTCCCGGACACTTATGAGTTACACATGCTGCAGGGTAAGCAGGGAGGAACATGTATTGTGCTGTTTATCACATGATGTGCAGAGACACAATACATGTTACACCCTGCTTACCCTGCAGCATGTGTAACCTATAAGTGTCCAGGAAAACATGGCCGAGGTGGCTTACAGGGGGCCTGGGGAAATCTTAGTGAAGCATTTTGCAGCTACAAATGTGACTTTCAAATATATAGGGCTAGATTTATCAAGCTGAGGCCGACAGGGGCGCATATACGCGCCCCTGTCCGCCACAGCTCACCTCTGGCGGGGCGAATTTCCCCGGAGGAATTTACAATTGCACACGAGCGCTATTTTGCGCTCACGTGCAATCCCGCCCCCTGCCCACGCACAGCCAATCACATGCGGGCAGGAGCTGTCAATCTCCCCGGTCGGACTAGACCGCGGAGATTGAATTTTGCCACCTTAGAGGTGGGGAAAGGTTAGGAAAGCAGCGGCCTGATGGCTGCTGCTGGTTAAATACGGCGAGCAGGTTCTCTCGTGAGAACTTGCAGCCGTAGGGACTCAAAGGCTGGTGAAAGCCTTTGATAAATCGACCCCTTAGTATTTGTAAAGCACAAAATACTTAAGGTAAAACAATTTTAACATTTACTGTCCCTTTAAAACCTTAAAATTATATATCAAAGTAATAATTAGTGCATAATAGTGGTACAAATATGATTTTGTTTAATATCATAAAGAAAATACATTAACTATCCTTCACTACTGAGATTTTATTGACATTATGTTAGCAGTTTGCTTCTACTTAGAATGCTTGAAATATATAAAAATAAGGGATTTTTAAACCCTTATATCTTAGCAACCACAGCCTGTTTTTTCAACAAAAAGAAAACCTCACCCACTAAACATTAACATTTATCTTCACTACAAATTTAATAAAGATTGGTGCAGTATTTGTTGCTGTAGATGGGGCTAATTGTTTTCAGTGTTAAAAGATAGGGAAAAGTACATATTTCAGACCTCAAAGTGAAGATCAATTTTGACGAATTAGTGCCCGGTTTTTAATAATCCCATTTTCCATCCTATAATCCAAAATTGACATTTCAAGCATTTTCTTCAAAAACTTACCTTTTAATCCTGAGAGCCACTGCAGCGCTTCCTCCGCCAGTCGCAAGTCCAAAATGACAAATCCAACTTCATCCAGTCACGGCGTTTCCTCAGGCCATGATCTTCCCGGGGGGGAATGCCGTGATTGAAGGAAGCCGGATTTGTCATTTCTGACCTAAGCAGAGGCTTCCGATGTCCGGGGAATTGACGGAGCAGCTTTCAGGATTAAAAGGTAAGTTTTTTGAAGAAAACGCTTGAAATGTCAATTTTGATGAATTAAAGTGCCCTTGTTTTTAATAGGATTATTAAAAACCGGGCACTAATTCGTCAGTTGCCCTTCACTTTAACATCTTCAAACTTACTTCACATTTTCAGCATTTCAAGCAATTGAAGGTGCCCACAAAGAAATTTGTTCAAACAACACAAAATTGCACCTCCAAACAAAATTGAACAGTCTGGCAAACTTAAACTGTATCTGTATAGTAGCTACTATCTGTATAGTAGCAAACATCAGCACTGCATTACAAATGATTTGCATAAAAAAGCTTTAAAAACATTTAAAATTTGTAGTGTTTTGCAGTTCAAGGGGCATACTCTTTGAATAGCCTATTAAGTATGTTTATTTCCCCTATGCTGTTGTGGTCAGTTAGGGAGAGCGCTACATATAAACAGACTTCCAAACTAATCAAGCTGTCACATTGATCCTGCAATATACACTCTCTCTGAGGGAAGTGGGAGAAATACTACAATTTTCAAATTCATATAACATGAAAGGCCGGCAAATAACTAATGAAAGTGTTTTTTTAATATGCATACGTTAATATTTTATGAATATAATTTTGGGTTAAATGTCCCTTTAAAAAGCCACTGAACTATATATTGAAATAATATTACCTATTGCATTTGCTTTTGCACTGTAAGGAATATAACACAATACAGTAATTAACAAATCTATTAAACTGTATATGATATGATTTCACGTACAGCGACTTCTGCTGCCTCTCACGCTTGTGCTAAAAACTATATTTCACACTTTTCAGCAAAGGCTTAACCGAAAGAGACACCTTGCACCTCTCCCTGCCAGCTGGCATTAATTCACAATCACAAGGTCTAATTTATAACAAGAAATGAATTGCCAAATGACCCTTTTCACTCTATTTGTGCCCCTTCCCTTGCTAAATTTAAACCAAAATGTTATCACCCTAATATTTCTTGGAGAGAAAAATATTTCTGTAAATCTCTGAAGCTGTCACTTTCCCTTTATTTCTGTGCACTCTGTGCATTCGACTTTCTGGGTCAGCGACTCTGTTCTGCGAGCTTAATCTGTGCTGGCAAAGCTTCCACAAATTTTCAGTATTTTTTCTTGTAAAGTTATTCAGAACATGAAGATATCACCCAAAAGAATGAGAGAAAGGGAAGCAGGTGGAAAAAAAATCAGCCATGCCTAATTACCCAAATCCAAGAAAAAATAGACAATTTCTCCCCAAAATGTCTTGTATTTGCATCTTCCAATTATATTAATGTGAAATAATTTTCTCCTGTAATACTTTGCACAATGATTGCTGTAAAAATGTGCTTTCTAAAAATAGAAATCTATACATTATCCTAATTATGTTTTATGACAATACCTATTAAAACATTTTGTTCCATTTTTAGCTGTGCAGTCTGCAAGTACAGAATAATTCAGACACAAATACAAACACGTACTATTTACAATTACAGGTTACAATGGAACTTGTTGACATTATTAAAATATAAAAAAAAATACAGCTTTTGTTTACTTTCTCCAGCATTTTGGAGTATTTTGTTGTTTAATTTTTGTTTTCGCCATTGTGATTTTGTTATTGAAGTATTTTAGCAAAGTTACTGTTTACTACTTGTTTAAGGGGACTAAAACTGAAGCAAACTAGCAGAAAGACATTACCCATTCTCTAAGGGTCTGTTCCTTTGATGTGCATGTGAGAGTGATACAATTATAATGTATTTTTAAGCTAATATTGGCCACTTGAAATGCTTTAATAACATAAGAACTGAGAAAATCCCAGACCATTAAGTTCTCTAGACAGCTTTAAAACAAAGTAATTAAAGGATGTTATTGTTTATTATCATTTAGAAAATGTTCTGGTAACAAACTGCATGGTAGAATTATAGGTTAAGAAAATTAAAGTGACGGTAAACTTTAGCTAATCAAAAGTCATATATGTAATGTTTGCCATTAAAAATGTATATTCATACCTTTTTTTTAATCTATCTGTGAAAAGGGTTAAATCCGTGCCTTTAGTAATCCTTTTATCACAATATTATGCCGGCCCAGTGGGATAAACTTTTTTTATGACAATTCCAATGAACATCCAATTAGTGTGTGTGTCATATGACACTCTTGAAGTCCAGCCGTTTGAAAGCTCTCAGGAAGTTTATGTAGAGAGTGGGTGGGACTGTTCCCTATGTCACAGCCCATGTTCTGTCGAATACAAAATATATAGATAGGGGACGCCCTTGAATAGTAACCAACCAATATAATATGTCACATCATATATGTTAAAGAGTAACATTTCTCATAGGATAATATAATATAACATAAAGACACATCTGGAACCAGAAAACACGTTGTTATAGTATAGTGTATAATTACACCGTTAGACTAAAGTCCCAAGTGATGAGAGTGGTGGGTATAGGTGTACTCCTCAAGAACAGTAAGTAGTTGTAGGTCCAGGCAGCTATCTGTGAAGGATCAGGTCACGATCCAGGTTCAGCAATCTGTGAATGCCATAGGAGAACAGAAGCCTAGTATTGTCTGTGAGTGCAGTCCCACCTATATCACTATTATTCACTGAGCCAAACAATACTAGGCCATATTGGCATTATTCTGCTTTTACCTCATTTAGAGACGGCTGAGGCCAGTCTGCAGGGTGACTGTTTGATCCCAACCCGCTCCATTTGCACTGTAAAGGTGCTTCATCAAATGTAAGTGCAATATATTATTAGGGATGGGTGAATGTGCTGAAAATGGGATTCATTTGGTAGAACCAATAATACTGTGGACATTCGTTTTGGATAAATATTGATAAGAATTAAAATCAATTAAAATTCAGTATATAACATTCAATTTAACAAACACTATTCTGAAGTTCAATAGTTCATGTAGTATGGAATTTAGTAAATTGATACATAATAGATAGAAATATATAAATTTATAGGTTTCTATTTCAAACATTACATAATATGAATATTACATTTAAAGAGAGTTTAGAAATACTATTACAAATATATAGATTCAAATTTTTCGAATTTGAATATTGCATAATTTGATTATTACATTTAAAAAAAAGCATTAGAAATACTATTATATAAAACGAATGTTAGAATTCGAAACGAACAAACTAATGTGTTCAAATTTGTTGAAAAACATTCGCTCATCACTGAATAAGATTAATGATTTCTAATAATTTTTAAGAATATTTTATATGTATTATTTGAATAACGCACCTTAAAATTGCTACGTTTTCATGTGCGCTAACCTGACCTCGATAAATTTGAAATTTGCGAAATCTGATGCACATTATGCATATTTTATATTCCTATGTTCTTCACATAGAAAATAATGTACTTTTTATTATTAAATATATATTTCTACATATATCTGATAGTGTTCATATAAAATACATATCTATACCTATACATTTATAGGAATAGATATGCAGGTATAGCTATATACATGTATGTGTGTGTGTATATATATATATATATATATATATATATATATATATATATATATATATATATATATATATATATATATGAATTTACACTAAAAAGGACATTAGCCTGTAAGTGAAGAATATTGGAATGACAAATATGTACAAAACATATACAGTAAAACACAGAAATATTTAAATACATATGTACACACATATATACACATTTATATGCATACATTCATCTTTAGACATGTATATGTATGTATCTTTATGTTAAAGCCCTTTACAGCCTTTTTTCTCTCTAACACCTGAGACCTCATATCTTTGAGCCACTATAACTTTTTAATGCACTATTTAAAAAAAAAAAAATTTTATCAGACAGTGTTATTATGAGTGTAACTGTGCTTTTAAATGTATTTTGTGCAACTTTTTTGTCTCGCGTAACAGTTAACCAGAGCTCTGAAGTTGCGCTAATCTGATGCACGTTAAATTCAACTGCGCTCAAACGAACGCATTTACTTTGACCTTATTATACGCACTACTTCTGACGCACTCGAAGAGGCACAGTATATCCCGTATTGCTCGCATAACAGTTAGCGCGCCACTCATAATTTAGCTGTTAGTTGGGTGTGTTTAAAAAATTGATTTACTGTAAAGGAAAAAAAAAGAATATAATTTTAAAACAAAGTAGTAATTAAATATAAATGCTGAAAAGGAACATAGTTTGTATTTCTATAAAATGGAACGTTATTAAAGATGAACATGGCTATGATTAGGGGTATGTACATATGCTGTTCCTAACTGCTCATTGTGATATTCTGCTCAGGAGTTGCAATGCATTTTTTCTGCATGTAATGGATAGCCATGATTGCCCTCGATCAATTGAAACAACAACAACAAAAACAATATCAAATAGTGGCTGCACCCCATAATCCACCATAAAGCTGACACACCCTCCTGGATGACATCACCAGACATACCTGTCAATCATGTACCATGATCGTGACAAGCCGATCCCATATAGCAGAAAAGATACAAAAAAGAATATCTACCGGCAGTCACATTCATATCCAAACTGTAATTCTCCTATAATCAACAAAAATGGAGGCAAATGCAAATATCTACCCTCCACAAAATAGATTGACACTAGGCCATACCAACCGCTATCTATTTTACTACAGAGAAACTCTTGGATCAGTTTCTAGCAAGATTATGGTGGAATCCCACAACAATGCAAAGTGTTAACTCAAAACTAATAATGCTGATTGGCTGTGCGCCCCCCCCCTACATATAACAGTAAAAAGAGTAGCTGAAGGGTAATCACTCTTAGATCACTTACTCTGATGAGCTGAATTGACTTTGAAGTGAAATATTTTTCTTTTTTTACATAGAGATTTTGTAGTCACTGTTTTACAGATACGCTTTTTTAGCATATGGGGAATGTACATTTAAATAAAAATCTCAGAAAGGTCATAACTGAAAAGTAACTTAAAGATTAAAGGGATATGAAACCCACATTTTTTGTTTCATGATAAAGATAGAGCAGCAATTTTAAGCAACTTTCTAATTTACTCCTATTATCATTTTTTCTTCATTCTCTTGTTATCTTTATTTGAAAAAGCAGGAATGTAAGGTTAAGAGCAGGACCATTTCGGGTTCAGCATCTCGGTAGTACTTGCTGATTGGTATCTAAATGTAGGTGCTAAACCAAAATTGGGCCGGGTCCTAACCTTACATTCCTGCTTTTTAAAAAAAAGATAGATTGATAACAGGAGTCACAACATTGCTTAAAATTGCTGCTTTATCTGAATCACAAAAGAACAAATGTGGGTTTAGTATCCCTTTAAGGGCTAGATTACAAGTGGAGAGATAAATTATCGTGCACCTGTAAATGTGGAAATTTGCAGTAGCTATTAGCGCTCTGAAAATTAACCAGATGTCAGATCACTGGTTAATTTGAAAAATGTTTGCCAATTGCTTCCTAAAATTAAGTGTAGTGGGGGACGGAGCCGACTGACATGCTGAGCAGACGTGTCCGTACTGAGCTCTGAGCATAACTTTTAAGAAAATGAATATAAGCCATTATATTCTACCAACTAATTTGCTGGGACTTAACCCGTAAGGAGCCTGTTTATTAGGAGTAGTGTTAAAGCTCATTTTAGTGGCTTTTAAGCATAATTTGGAGAACTTTTGACTCTTGATTGAGGGCTTACCTCACAAAATCCCATGCCATAACTCCTACACCTGCTTACACCTTCTACTCCGGAGGGTCTGGTCTCCGCTCCGGAGTGTCAGCAGATATCTGTCGAAGTGCCAGATTAGAGGAACTGTGAGGATTTTACCCCGATTTGCTGTCATCGTGGAACACAGCTTTGTTTCTAAGACTAACTAGAGGAGGGGCCATCTACTAAGAAGATTGAGCCAATATAACTCAGCCCCTTGTCTCCTGGAAATCTCAATCCAACTCTTAGGGTGCTGGCGCCCATACCTGCCTTCGGATGAGTAGTAGACCTGGTCAGCTCACTCCACCTCCCTCCCTGCATCACAGCATGGGAGGCAACCATCTTGTGTCCGGAGCTGAGGTGGACATCGGTGTGGTGAGCCTTGCTGTTGCCCTCCTGGGCGTGATTCCTCCCTGAGATCGGCGAACAGATCGCCAGTCATCACGGATCACCGGATCTACATAGAAGAGCCCAAGGATACCCGCACACAACAGAGCACAAGAAGCGGATGCCATCTTGGACCTGGGACTGAACCGCAGGATCTCGTGCTAGCTGGTCTCTCAAGGAGCGTCTTCTCCCTGCTGCCACTAGTGACAAATATATAGTTTTCGGAGGTCTCCAATGGTGCAGTGCTGTTCCCTGGCCTGGATGCAGGTGAGACCCTTTGCTGACAGCTCGGCACTCTGACTTTGAGGTACCCACATGGAGGCCTAAAGGGGCCTCTCATTAGACCTAGTCTGGATCCTCCATTAGAGTAGTGGGGCCCACAGAAGTTTAGACTATAGCCCAAGTGGTGGAAAGAGCGAGGGGCAGAAATTAGTTGTAACCAAAGGAGCAGGAAAAGGGGACATACACCACATCCCAAAACATATAATAGAAATGAACAGAAAGGAGAAAAAATCACTACCATTACAACAGGATAGCTGCCTGGGTGTTGTGCTCAGTGTATAGTTCCCTATGTTTAACCCTTATAAGTAAGTTCTGTACTCACACTGCTTCCCAAACCTCAACGCTATAGCTGGCCCTGCAGTCCATTATCTCATTTTCATTGCGCACTTCTGCTTTTGATACCAATAAATTGCCCCCTACAAGCATCCTGAAGATCCTGCAGGGGCCACTTAGACTCAACCAGTCTGCATTGTTCTCCTCATGTGGTACTATCTGACTCTCAGCAGGGACTAACTGGCAATACCAAGTTTGCCCTACCACAGGCCAGCTTTCTATGCCCTGGCAGACGTTCACTCTCAGTGTTATTGTGGGTATTGTGGCTGCAAACTGCACCAGCTGACCTTTTTGCTATAAATAACACAGGATACCTAGCCGGGCTGCACAGGGTCTACCCAATACCATATATATTGCTCCTGACATCATATCTCCCCTAAACACTTTACTACCAGAGGGCTCCTTACAGAGAGCCTTTATACAAATGTCTTGCTCCTGCTTATTATTTACTCTGAAGTAGATAGTGCATTTTGTTTTATTTTTTTTATTTTCATTTCACTGATTGTACCATAAATAGGGACTATCCTGGACTCACTACTTTACTACCTGTATTGCACTGTGCTGTTTTATTTCAGCTTTGTTGTCTTTGGGCTGATATCCCAAAGTGTAGTGTCATTTTACTAACACCTTGTCTTTACAGGTCTCCAGGGTTCATATAACTCCACAATTAGTAGGTTCTCATGTACCTTGTTTTTTGTTGTTTTTAAAATTGTGACCCCCCTTGGGGTACTGTAATAAGTGTACCCCCTCGAGACTCACCCTTTCCAACCCAGCTAGTCTGGGTTGGTCACTTCTACTTCCCCTTTCCCCTTCCTCCGGGTCGTATCCCTTGTTCCCTGAGTCAAGAGGGGACCATTTAGTCCTTGATGAGTGACAAGTTTTGAGCGCTGATGAGGTTTGGGATCTATATTGCTAGTAAGACATTGGTAGACTCTTAATACGAGTACAGTCGGTCTCACAATTTACCTCAAGTTAAGGTTCCCACTCACTATCTTCCCCCTACTGGCCCTTGGCAATAGTTTATAATTCACTAACTTCCCTTCTTGACCTAGGTTTACTCCCCATGTAGTTAATAAATTAACTACCATGTCCTAGGAGCCTTGATGGGATGTCACCAACCCCTGCTCCGCAGCTAATAAATGTAAAATATTACAATCTATTCTAGTTAAACTGTCTCTCAGAGGGCAATCTTGCAGGGCCACTTAGCACCTTTTCCTTTTCTACCCGGAGTTTTGACCTTGTAAGTCTTAAATATGCCTCATACTTCTAGGAGACAAACGAAGACCCCTACTGTTTCCAAAAAAACAGTTTATGATCATTTTACCCAATCTGGAAAGGCTCCTGCCATAGACCCAAATGCAGAGCTCAGTGACCCTGAGTCACCTGATGATGAATCTCAGTCTAGTGTTCACTCAGCGGCCCCTTCGCATCATTTCATCACAAAATCTACCTTGCAGAAGATGTTGGCTACTCAGACGCGTTCCATCACTCAAGAGATCCAACGATCTTCTGCAGAATTGAAGAAACACATCTCTGAGATAGACGAAAGGGTGGATGCACTTGAACGAAAACAAGACGACATAGCGGTCGACCAGACTAATCTCCTAATCTCTGCTAGAAAAACTAGCAGAGCAATTAACACAACTAGAGATTAAAATGGCAGAGATTGAAGATAGATCCCGATGGAATAATATACGCTTCAGAGGGATCCCTGAGAGTCTTGGAACACCTGACCTGCAAACATTCCTATGTTGAACTCATAGGTACCCCGGAAGGCTTAGTCAACACTATGGAGAGAGCTCATAGAGCCCTGAGATCCAGATCGGTGCTTATGGAGAAACCGGGGGATGTAATAGTCTGCTTTCATAGTTATGTTTACAAAGACAGGCTGATGCAGGCGGCATTCAGAAAGCCGTCCCTGTTTGAGAAGTTCAGCGACATTATGCTCCTGCCGGATCTTTCTATGCACACCCTACAGTATCGTAAAACCTACCAGCCGGTCACATCAACTCTCCGCAAGGCGAACATTAAATACTGCTGGGGCCATCCAACAAACCTAGTAGTTATGAAAGATAATCAAACCCATGTGATATCTTCTCTACCTCAGGGATTGGCTCTTCTTACATCCTGGGGTCTTCGTCCAGATATGTCTCCTTCACAACCAGCTACTTACCTGAAACTGAGAGTATCGGCCCCTGAGTGGACTTCTAAGGAGCAAAGGGCTAAAAGGCCAAAAACTAATCCACCTCAAAGTCCAACTTGGATTCCATCACTCCTTTTCCTTTCTTTTTTTTATATTGAGATGTTGCTCTTTATAGTGCTGGACTTCTTTCCCAGGGAGAATGCCTAAAAGCTAATGCTAGTTTAAATGTTTATAAGCCCTCTATGAGGCATTCCTTAGTTATGTTCATAGATTGCATTATTCACTTTTTATCTATTTTATTACACCTTTGCTAGTACAAGTTTAAGTAAGTTATGTCTGCGGAGCAGGGTCCATATGGTTGACCTCTGCTTATTACTGTTGTTCTCTCCCTCCAACAGAAACCCACCCTAGGGTTCAGCTAAGGTGGACTATTTCTGCCACCCCCTCTCTTCCATACACCTTTGTTCCCTAACCCCACCCACCTTACCCTCCACACAACCCTCCTCTCTGTTTCTCACTCTTTACCACTAGCCAATATGCCCTCACTTAAACTCCTGACACACAACATTAGAGGCTTAAACTCCCCCCCCACAAACGAAGTTTACTGGCCAGATCTCTTAAATACCACAACCCTGATGTAGTATTTCTTCAGGAGACTCACTGGACCTCTGATGGCCCCCAATATACAATATCCAAGGATTATGCTGTCCTAGAGTCTACCTCGTTCTCACAAAAAGCTAGCGGTACCGCAATTTTGATTCACAAGAGATTAGCTGTCCAGTGTACTCAGGTCATTAAAGATCCTCAAGCCAGGTACCTAATCTTAGTTTGTGAGCTTGACCATGTTCCCTACACACTGGTATCTGTCTACCTTCCCAATTCCCGGCAACCCAAATATTTAAAATGAACGCTTCTAGCAGTAGACAGAGTGAAAATTGGTAGAGTTATACTGGCAGGTGATTATATATGACTTGGGACCCTACTATTGTCAGAAAGATCAACAAACCCAAACAACAATCTTCCCACTCCACACAACTCTCGTCCGCCTTCAGACAGACCATTACTCAATCTAATTTCTATGACATATGGAGATCCTTACACCCTAGAGATAGGGACTACACCCATTTCTCCCACCCACATAAAATGTACTCTAGGTTAGATTATATTTTCTGCTCCGCAGAAACGTTAGATTCAGTCAAAAATACTAACATATCTTTGTGCCCATGGTCAGACCATGATTTCATGATAGCAACTCTTATTTTGACCGAAAAATCTGGGCCTAAATTCTCCTGGCGCCTCCCCCATCAGATTCTCTCAGATGTCGCCTTTTGAGAGGAACTTAGAAAAGACATTAGGTTCTACTCTCAAATAAATGATAATAAGCTGGTTAGAGATGACACCCTCTGGGGGGCTGCTAAGGCCACCATTAGGGGCCTTATTATTAGGAGACAAGCCCACTTGAAAAAGCAGTCTGGTTTGTCCCTATCCCAGTCACATATTGAGTTACGCCATTTAGAACTCTCCAATCGGGCCTCACCCTCGATCCCTGTTATGGAGCAAATATCAAAACTTAGGAAACATATATGTCTACTTGAATTAAAACTGAAACAACTCTTCTATTATAAGAGCAATAAAGCTGATACCCACCTAGCCAATAAATTAAGACATAGAACAAGTACCACTATAATCCACCACATACAATTTGAGAACCAGACTTATCAACTACCATCACAAATAGAGACGTGTTTTGCTAAATTTTATTCGGGACTATACAATATAGAAAAGTCAGCAGATCAAGCATCAGCCACCCCCTTAGACATCAGAGCATTCCTGGAAAAATTAAAGCTTCCCACTCTCCTAGATGAACACCGCAAATCCCTTACAGCCCCGTTCACCCTTAGGGAAATTAAAGATGTCGCTAAAAATATGAAAGCCTTCAAAACCCCAGGCCCAGATGGGTTCCCGGCATTTTTTTATAAAACATATCTTAACAAACTCTCGCCTTTACTCCTCCGGTTCTTTAATTTGGCTTAAGAGGAAGGCAAGTTCTCTAGTGAATTTTTGGAAGCCACGATTGTTACCATTCCCAAACCCCTAGAGGACCCATCACTTCGCTCCAGCTTTAGACAAATTTCCCTGATTAATTTAGATGTAAAAATCTATGCTAAACTACTAGCCAACCGTATCTCTCTCTTGCTTCCCCACCTCATAGGCCTAGACCAAGTGGGGTTTATACCCAACTGGGAAGGTCCCGATAATACAAGACAATTACTTAATATTCTCACTGAATCTACCAGATTGAACAGGCTTTTCTCTGTTATCTCTTTAGATGCAGAGAAGGCCTTCAATCGAGTCAGGTGGAGTTATTTGTGGGAGGTTCTTAAAATCTTTGGATTCCCAGAGAGTGTCCGGACAGCCATTCAAACATTATACTCTACTCCCACAGTGATGGTGAAAGGGCTAGGTTATCATTCACCCCCTTTTTCAATCTCCAACGGAACCAGGCAGGGATGTCCCCTCTCACCATTATTATTTGCCTTGGCAATTGAGCCCCTTGCAGGAAAAATCAGATCGGATAAACATATCAATGGCATCACCCTGCATGGTACAAACCACAAAATAGCCATATTTGGTGATGATGTCACCATTTTCTCATCAGACCCTTTGTCTTCACTCCCCAGACTCAAGAATATCCTCAATTCTTTTGGACATTTGTCCTTTTACAAATTGAATTTAGATAAAACAGAAATTTTTACATTTGGCATACCACAAAATGTGATCCATTACATTAAAAACCAACATAAGGTCAATTGTGTCAATAATTGTGTCACGCACCTAGGGGTCAAGTTATCGAATAGCATACCTCAGATTATCAAGGATAATTATTACCCCTTACTATCTGAACTACGTACCCTGAAAAATAAATGGGACTATACATTTGTTTCCTGGATAGGTAGACTCACAGTCCTCAAGATGTCCTTCTTACCTAAAATTACATATCTCTTTAGGTGCCTCCCTATTAGAATCACCAGATACTTACTTGACCAGTTTCAAAGTGAGTTTACCAAATAAATCTGGCAGCATAAGCCCCCTAGAGTAGCACACAAAATTCTACAAATCCCTCTACATCGAGGAGGGATAGCCTCCCCCTCTATTTTTCAGTACTATGAGGGGGCAATGTTGATGCATGTCTCTCAATGGGGAGCAACAAACTCTCTCAGTAAATGGAAAACCATTGAACAGGCCTCCATACCGCACCATATATACCTACAGGACTTAATATGGATCCCTCCCCACTAACGACGAACCCTTAACATCACTAATCCCATAATTTGTGAATGCTTACGGATGTCGGACACGATTAGACATTACCCTCATATAGCCCCACACCCATCTCTGATTACCTCCCTTGTGGGTTTACTCTTAGGTCTCCCTGACTCCCATCCCCAAAAGTGGACTCAGCTAGGAGTGGAGGTGGCCTCAGATCTCTGGTCCTCTTCCCCAAAACCGAGGTTCCGTACTCTAGAAGAAATCCATACTGATTCTACTATACACCTTTACATGAAATATGAACATGTCAGGTTGAAGAGCTTCCTGGCAAGCTGAGGCTTTAAACCCGAATTGATTCGCCCTCGCACACTGTGGGAAATTGTATGGCAACAAGGTAATAGACTATGCAGGCCTCTATCCCTACACTACACCCTAATAGGTAATACAGAGGGAGACATCAAGCTACCACACCTAACCAAAAGGGAGTTACTCCTTAATGCCACTTTCTCCCCACAAATTTGGCAATCTACTTTCACCCTTACAAAAAAGGCCCTACATTGTGTCACATTATTTGAGACTTATAAGCTACTGACGCATTGGTATTATATCCCCACAAGACTGGCTAAAATGTATGGAACTGCCTCCCCTATGTGTTGGCTTGACTGCGGACAGATAGGTGATACTCTACATATTTGGTGGGAATGCCCCAGACTTGTACCTCTATGGAACTCCTGTTTCCATGTCTTACTCGGTTTGGGTATATCTCTCCCTAAGAACCCTTCCAATGCTCTGCTTCATTTAGGTACACATTCTCTCCCTAAACACCAGGCCTACTTATCTATATATTTATTAACCGCAACTAAGGCGGCAATTGCAAAGGCGTGGAAAACCATGTCCTCACCTAGCTGGCCCATGATATTAAATTCAATGGCATATATTTACACAATGGAGAAAGGTATATTTCAAGTGCTAGACAGTTCAGACTTATTCAAACTCATTTGGCAGACTGGGGAGCAAGATATTACACTGCCTGGGTACCCAATGCTGTTGTCAACCCCTAACACTGGATCACCAACAGACAAGCCCTGCCTATCCTGTCCCTCCCTTCCTACTGAACTCCCCACCTCACCCCACCTCCCTATACCTTTCCTTCCTTTATCTATCATCACTATTTAAGATTACCAGATCTTACTGTATGCTTATAAGACATGTGTGTAATATTCACTTTTTTTTTACAGTGTATTTGTTAGTTTGTAGAGGCCTGCATGCCTCCTTCATTACTGACTTTGTTAAATTTCCTTTCTGTGTCAAATTCCTATTTTTTGTCACAATAAAAAAAAATTTGAAAAAAAATTAAGTGTAGTGTGCCTCAATAAAAAAAATAAAAAATGTAGCAGCTTTATATTTTTTTATTAATAATTGCACAAAGCAGTTTTAAGTGGTTAAAGTGAAGGGATGTGGGGTGTTAGAAAAAAACAGCACTGAAAGTGGGGACTGAGTTAACATTATAAATATATATGTATATATACACACAGTAACACATAAATATATTTGTATATACACATAATAACACAAATATATATGTATATACACATAATAACACATAAATATATATGTATATACACATAATAACACATAAATATATATGTATATACACAGTAACACATAAATATATATGTATATACACAGTAACACATAAATATATATGTATATACACAGTAACACATAAATATATCTGTATATACACATAGTAACACATAAATATATCTGTATATACACATAATAACACATAAATATATATGTATATACACAATAACACATAAATATATATGTATATACATAATAACACATAAATATATCTGTATATACACATAATAACACATAAATATATATGTATATACACAGTAACACATAAATATATATATATATATATATATTCATATATATTTAACAATTGCTGCCCATTGCTGCACAACTTACCTCCTGCGCTGTGCTAGGTTCTCATGCCATGTATCATAGCATGAGAAACAAGGCTCCCATTGGAGCCTATGGAAGTGTGCACCCGTGAGTACAATGCTTCAGTGCAATGCGAATGCGAGGTCACATTCGCATTGCATCTAATTTGTAATAGCAGCGCACATTTGCGATCGCTTGTCTTACTAAGTGGAGTGCAAATATCGCTTTTGCAAAATCGATATTTTGAGCTCCACTTGTAATCTAGCCCTTTATTTTTTTATATACTTTTTATGCTTAGTTTCAGAATAGAAACACAATGTAAAATCATATAAATATATAACATCTTTCAGCTGGTATTAAAATAAAGAGAATGCATAATTGTATTAATTGACTCGTCATATCAACATAACAAAAAGTGTGCCAACCGGCATATATTTATAGTAAATAAAGTAGTCGTATTAATAAGAGAGTTTGCATTTCCTTGAATGTATTTAATTTCATGACTGTAAATATGTGAAATATTATTCCATTAGAGGTGGGTGGCAGTTTTGGGTGAAAAGTGTATAAGATATAGCTAAGGAAAGCCAAACAATGAGAATGTTTGTCAATATTGTAAAAAGCTAGTGAGTGTGGGAGACGGGCAGGCACACAATGACAATATTTAAAAGCAACTGGATAGTTGCCTTATGCTGATACAGTACCCTGCCGATCTGAATGTATGGCATTTGAAAAGGGTGATAAGTTATCTAAACAGCGCATAGCAATTTTAGATACAAAAGCCAGACACGTCATATCCAATAAATAAATAGATATGTAGATACGTATTGAGCCACAAATGCTGTTAAAGTCCTAAAGTCATTAAACCTTTCAGAATAAAGATAGAATATCAACTACCGTAGCCAAAAGCAAATTACTGTTGTACTTTGTTTAAATGAAATAGAATATCTTGCTGTTTAAATGATTAAACTGTTGTTTAACATTAACGCCTAGATTACGAGTTTTGTCTGTAATGCTGTGTGGTGCTAACGAGCAGTTTTCCCTCACCGCTCACCTACAGACAACGCTGGTATTACGGGTTTTTACAAACCCGGCGTTAGCCGCAAAAAAGTGAGCATAGAGCAAAATTTAGCTCCACATCTCACCTCATTACCAGTGCTGCTTACGGTAGCGGTGAGCTGGCTAAACGTGCTCATGCACGATTTCCCCATAGGAATCAATGGGGGAGAGCCGGCTGAAAAAAAACTAACACCTGCAAAAAAGCAGAGTAAAGCTCCTAACGCAGCCCCATTGATTCCTATGGGGAAATACTTTTAATGTCTACTCCTAACATCCTAACATGAACCCCGACTCTAAACACCCCTAGTATTACACTTATAAACCCCTAATCTGCTGTCCCAGACATCGCCGACACCTGCATTATTTTATTAACCCCTAATCTGCCGCTCCGGACACCGCCGCCACTTACATTATAGTTATGAACCCCTAATCTGCCGCCACCTACATTTTATTTATGAACCCCTAATCTGCCACCCCCAATGTCGCTGCATCCTACCTACACTTATTAACCCCTAATCTGCCGCCCCCAACGTCGCCGCCACTATATTAAAGTTATTAACTCCTAAATCTAAGTCTAACCCTAACACCCCCTAACTTAAATATAATTTAATAAAATCTGAATAAAATAACTACAATTAACTAAATTATTCCTATTTAAAACTAAATACTTACCTATAAAATAAACCCTAAGATAGCTACAATATAACTAATAGTTACATTGTAGCTATTTTAGGATTTATTTTTATTTTACAGGCAACTTTGTATTTATTTTAACTAGGTAGAATAGTTAATAAATATTTATTAACTATTTAATAGCTACCTAGTTAAAATAAATTCAAATTTACCTGTAAAATAAATCCTAACCTAAGTTACAATTACACCTAACACTACACTATAATTAAATTAATTACCTAAACTAACTACAATTAAATACAATTTTAAAAAATTATCTAAAGTACGGAAAAAACACACACTAAATTACAGAAAATAATAAAATAATTACAAGTTTTTTAAACTAATTACATGTAATTTAATCCCCCTAATAAAATAAAAAAGCCCCCCAAAATAATAAAAAGCCCTACCCTATACTAAATTACAAATAGCCCTTAAATGGGCCTTTTGCGGGGCATTGCCCCAAAGTAATCAGTTCTTTTACCTTTAAAAAAATGTACAATACCCCCTCCAACATTAAAACCCACCACCTGGGTGAAGACTTCTCAAGGTAGGGTGATCTTCAAGGGGTTAGTGTTAGGTTTTATTAAGGGGGTATTGGGTGGGTTTTAGAGTAGGGTTGGGTGTGTGGGTGGTGGGTTTTAATGTTGGGGGGGTATTGTACTTTTTTTTACAGGCAATAGAGCTGATTACTTTGGGGCAATGCCCCGCAAAAGGCTCTTTTAATTTAGAAATTTAGTATAGTGAAGGGGTTTTTATTATTTTGGGGGGCTTTTTATTTTATTAGGGGGATTAGATTAGGTGTAATTAGTTTAAAAAATTTGTAATTATTTTATTATTTTCTGTAATTTAGTGGGGGGGTTTTCGTACTTTAGATAATTTTTTTAAATAGTATTTAATTGTAGTTAGTTTAGGTAATTAATTTAATTATAGTGTAGTGTTAGGTGTAATTGTAACTTAGGTTAGGATTTATTTTACAGGTAAATTTGAATTTATTTTAACTAGGTAGCTATTAAATAGTTAATAACTATTTTATAACTATTCTACCTAGTTAAAATAAATACAAAGTTCCCTGTAAAATAAAAATAAATCCTAAGATAGCTACAATGTAACTATTAGTTATATTGTAGCTATCTGACGGCTAGATTTAGAGTTTTGTCGGTAAGGACCCGCGTAGCTAACGCTGGCTTTTTTCTGGCTGCACCTTTAAAATAACTCTGGTATTGAGAGTCCATATAATGTCAGCGTTAGGCTCCAAAAAAGGAGCGTAGAGCATATTTACCGCAACTGCAACTCTCGATACCAGAGTTGCTTACGGACGCGGCCAGCCTCAAAAACGTGCTCGTGCACGATTCCCCCGTAGGAAGCAATGGGGCTGTTTGAGCTGAAAAAAAACCTAACACCTGCAAAAAAGCCGCGTTCAGCTCCTAACGCAGCCCCATTGTTTGCTATGGGGAAACACTTCCTACGTCTGCACCTAACACTCTAACATGTACCCCGAGTCTAAACACCCCTAACCTTACACTTATTAACCCCTATTCTGCCGCCCCTGCTATCGCTGACCCCTGTATATTATTTTTAACCCCTAATCTGCTGCTCCGTAAACCGCCGCTACTTACATTATCCCTATGTACCCCTAATCTGCTGCCCCTAACACCGCCGACCCCTATATTATATTTATTAACCCCTAATCTGCCCCCCACAACATCGCCTCCACCTGCCTACACTTATTAACCCCTAATCTGCCGACCGGACCTGAGCGCTACTATAATAAAGTTATTAACCCCTAATCCGCCTCACTAACCCTATAATAAATAGTATTAACCCCTAATCTGCCCTCCCTAACATCGCCGACACCTAACTTCAATTATTAACCCCTAATCTGCTGACTGGAGCTCACCGCTATTCTAATAAATGTATTAACCCCTAAAGCTAAGTCTAACCCTAACACTAACACCCCCCTAAGTTAAATATAATTTTTATCTAACGAAATTAATTAACTCTTATTAAATAAATTATTCCTATTTAAAGCTAAATACTTACCTGTAAAATAAACCCTAATATAGCTACAATATAAATTCTAATTATATTATAGCTATTTTAGGATTAATATTTATTTTACAGGTAACTTTGTAATTATTTTAACCAGGTACAATAGCTATTAAATAGTTAAGAACTATTTAATAGCTAAAATAGTTAAAATAATTACAAATATACCTGTAAAATAAATCCTAACCTAAGTTACAATTAAACCTAACACTACACTATCAATAAATTAATTAAATAAAATACCTATAATTATCTACAATTAAACCTAACACTACACTATCAATAAATAAATTAAATACAATTCCTACAAAAAAATACAATGAAATAAACTAACTAAAGTACAAAAAATAAAAAAGAACTAAGTTACAAAAAATTAAAAAATATTTACAAACATTAGAAATATATTACAACAATTTTAAACTAATTACACCTACTCTAAGCCCCCTAATAAAATAACAAAGCCCTCCAAAATAAAAAAATGCCCTACCCTATTCTAAATTACTAAAGTTCAAAGCTCTTTTACCTTACCAGCCCTGAACAGGGCCCTTTGCGGGGCATGCCCCAAGAAGTTCAGCTCTTTTGCCTGTAAAAAAAAACATACAATACCCCCCCCAACATTACAACCCACCACCCACATACCCCTAATCTAACCCAAACCCCCCTTAAATAAACCTAACACTAAGCCCCTGAAGATCTCCCTACCTTGAGTCGTCTTCACCCAGCCGAGCCAAATTCTTCATCCAAGCGGAGCAAGAAGAGGTCCTCCATCCGGTAGAAGTCTTCATCCAAGCGGGGCAGAAGAGGTCTTCCATCCGATTGAAGTCTTCATCCAAGAGGCATCTTCTATCGTCATCCATCCGGAGCGGAGTGGCAGCATCCTGAAGACCTCCGACGCGGAACATCCATCCTGGCCGACGACTGAAGACGAATGACGGTTCCTTTAAATGACGTCATCCAAGATGGCGTCCCTCGAATTCCGATTGGCTGATAGGATTCTATCAGACAATCGGAATTAAGGTAGGAAAAATCTGATTATATGATTGAATCAGCCAATCAGATTGAGCTCGCATTCTATTGGCTGATTGGAACAGCCAATAGAATGCAAGCTCAATCTGATTGGCTGATTGGATCAGCCAATCGGATTGAACTTGATTCTGATTGGCTGATTCCATCAGCCAATCAGAATATTCCTACCTTAATTCCGATTGGCTGATAGAATAGAATAGTCCTTGATAATTCATTGAAGAGCAGCTGATTCCAATGATCAAAATCTAGGCCTGAGGGTTTATTTTATAGGTAAGTATTTAGTTTTAAATAGGAATAATTTAGTTAATTGTAGTTATTTTATTTAGATTTATTTAAATTATATTTAAGTTAGGGGGGTGTTAGGGTTAGACTTAGATTTAGGGGTTAATAACTTTAATATAGCTGCGGGGCGGCAGATTAGGGGTTAGTAAATGTAGGTAGGTGTCGGCGATGTTTGGGACAGCAGATTAGGGGTTAATTAAATTTAACTAGTGTTTGCGATGCGGGAGTGCTGCAGTTTAGGGGTTAATATATTTTTTATAGTGGCGGCGATGTCCGGTTCGGCAGATTAGGGGTTAAAAATAATTTTTTTGTGTTTGCGATGTGGGGGGGGGGGGGGGGCTTGGTTTAGGGGTTAATAGGTAGTTTATGGGTGTTAGTGTACTTTTTAGCACTTTAGTTAAGAGTTTTATACTACGGCGTTAGCCCATAAAACTCTTAACTACTGACTTTTAAATGCGGTATCAGTCTTGACAGGAGAGGCTCTACCGCTCACTTTTTGGAAGACTCGTAATACCGGCGCCATGTTAGTCCCATAGAAAATATAGGATACGCAATTGACGTAAGTGGATTTGCAGTATTTTCAAGTCTGACCAAAAAAGTGAGCGGTACACCTGTCATGTCAAGATTCGTAATACCAGCGGGCGTTAAAAAACAGCATTGGGACCTCTCAACGCTGCTTTTTAAGGCTAACGCAAGACTCGTAATCTAGGTGTAAGTTTTTTTTAAAATGGCATACTCTATCTGAATAATAAATGTTTCGACTTTGCTGTCCCTTTAATTCAATATAAATTATGAAAGATGTTCTAAATAAAAAACAAAAACAAAAAAAAAACACAGTAAAATTGTCTCAAATATATGTAAAGATGATAAAAAAAAGGTTTAGAGGGTGTGAAAATATATTTGATTTTGATATTATGTAACAATGCAAATACATAATGGATATTTCTTATTTTAATCTTAAACCCATGAACATAATTAAAAAATTTGAGCTTAGAAATTTCATTAGAATGATAGTGACATATTACTAGACGTGCATAAGTTTTGTAACAAATGCACATTCGTTAACAAAACGTGGATATTCATCTCGTTTTAACAAGACGAATATCCAAAAGAATGCAGCAGGAAATGTAAAGAAAAGAAATAATGCAGAATCTGTCAGTATTCATTTGTTTCCTTTAAATACATAAAAATACTTACCTAAGCGTTCTGAGAGCCGAGCTAACCTGCTCCTCTTCCTTACAGAGCCTTAAAAGGGACACTGAACCCACATTTTTTTCTTTCATGATTCAGTTAGAGCATGAAATTTTAGGCAACTTTCTATTTTACTCCTACTGTCAATTTTTCTTCATTCTCTTGCTATCTTTATTTTAAAAGCAGGAATATAAATCTTAGCAGCCAGCCCATTTTAGGTTCAGCACCATGGATAGCGCTTGCTTATTGTAGGTTTACAATTACCTACCAATAAGCAAGCATAACCCAGGTTCTCAACCAAAAATGGGCCGGCTCCTATGCATCACATTCCTGCTTTTTTAAAAAGATAGCAAGAGAACAAAGAAAAATTGATAATAGGAATAAATTAGAAAGTTGCTTAAAATTGCATGCGCTATCTGAATCATGAAAGAAAAAAATTGGGTTTAGTGTCCCTTTAAGGAGGTTTAACGTGGCAGCTCCCAGGGCCTGCCCTAAAATAGAAGTTATTTTAGTGTCTACATGTGAACTTTTTCACCTGTAGGAGCCAAACATTTACATTTGTTTAACAAAAATGTATGTAAATGTTCCATGTTTAGTTTAAAACGAGACAAATACTGAACAGCACAGGCCCTGAATATTCAAATACAAAGTATTCAGATCAAAAGATTTAGCCAAACTGACAATTTTGCTCGTACATATTACACTATGGAGCGGTAGATGTAGCAGAGTATAGTAGATCATAATTTCATTAGCAATAATCTTGGTATTTTTTATTAAGGGAAATGTTAATTAAGAAAAAAAAACTTTCATTTTATATTCTGATTAAACATTTGTGTAAATAAAAGTAAATGCAAATTAAAGGAAAGGTATTGCTAAAACTTTCTAAAAACTATTTTTTTTATAAACGTATCCAACAAAAGCTTTCATGTTCTCCAGATTGTTCAATCAAAGTTATTTCTCTCAGACCAAGATACATTTGTACAAGGCTTATAGGGCAGGTGCTAAAAATAAATATAGCAGAATACAAGTCATTTACTTTAAAGGGACACTGAACCCAATTTTTTTCTTTCATGATTCAGATAGAGCATGCAATTTTAAGGAGCTTTCTAATTTACTCCTATTATCATTTTTTCTTCGTTCTCTTGCTATCTTTATTTGAAAAAGAAAGTCCAGAACCCTGGACAGCACTTGTTTATTGGTGGGTAAATTTATCCACCAATCAGCAAGAACAATCCAGTTTGTTCATCAAAAATGGGCCGGCAGCTAAACTAACATTCTTGCTTTTCAAATAAAAATACCAAGAGAATGAAGAACATTTGAAAATAGGAGTAAATTAAAAAGTTGTTTAAAATTTCATGCTCTATCTGAAGCACGAAAGAAAGCATTTGGATTCAGTGTCCCTTAAGTTACAAAAAACAAACAAACACTAAATTATGAAAAATAAAAAACCACATTATCAAAAATAAAAAAGAATTACACCTAATCTAATAGCCCTATCAAAATAATGACCCCCAAAATAAAAACCCTAGCCTACAATAAACTACCAATGTCCCTTAAAAGGACCTTTTGCAGGGCATTGCCCCAAAGAAATCAGCTCTTTTACCTGTAAATAAAACATACAACCCCCCCCAACAGTAAAACCCACCACCCAACCAACTATTGGCTGATTGGAACAGCCAATAGGATGAAAGCTGCTTAAATCCTATTGGCTGATTGGAACAGCCAATAGGATTTTAGCAGCTCTAATCCTATTGGCTGATTGAAATCTTTCAGCCAATAGGAATGCAAGGGACGCCATCTTGGATGATGTCACTTGCATTGAAGTTCCAGTTTACCGGAACTTTGCCGGAAGTCTTCAGGATGGACCCGCTCCGCGCCGGATGGATGAAGATAGAAGATGCCGTTTGGATGAAGACTTCTTGCCGCCTGGATGAGGACTTCGCCGGCTGGATGAAGATCGAAGAGGCTGCCTGGATGAAGACTTCTTGCCGGCTGGATGGATCCTTCAAGCAGGACTTTCCTAACTATAAGTGGATCGTCGGGGGTTAGTGTTAGGTTTATTTAAGGTTTTTTTGGGTGGGTTTTATTTTTAGATTAGGGTTTGGGCAGTAAAAGAGCTAAATGCCCTTTTAAGGGCAATGCCCATACAAATGCCCTTGTCAGGGCAATGGGGAGCTTAGGTTATTTTAGATAGGTTTTTTATTTGGGGGGGTTGGTTGGTGGGTTTTACTGTTGTTCTTTGGGGCAATGCCCCACAACAGGCCCTTTTAAGGGCCATTGGTAGTTTATTGTAGGCTAGGGTTTTTTTTTATTTTGGGGGGCTTTTTTTATTTTGATAGAGCTATTAGATTAGGTGTAATTCTTTTTTATTTTTGATAATGTGCTTTTTTATTTTTCGTAATTTAGAGGTTTTTTTTGTCATTTAGTAATTTTAGTAAGGTTTAATTGCATATTTAAATAATTTGATTAGGGTTAGGGTTTTATAATATGTAATTTACTTTATTAAATTGCAAGTTTAATTTAATCGTAGTGTAATAATTAGGGTAGGTTAATTAATAGTTTAAAATTAGTTTAATTTAATTCTACAGGTAAGTTTTAATTTATATTAAGATAGGGATGTTGTAATTTTAATTTAAAGTTAGCGGGTTGCTAGGTTTAGGGGTTAATAGCTTAATTTAGTTTATGGCGATGTGGGGGACTGACTGTTTAGTGGTTAATAGGTTTAGTTAGTGGTAGTGATGTGGGAGGCCAGAGGTTTATGGGTTAATACTTTTATTTAGGGAGGCGGCAGGGTCGGGGAGCGGCGGGATAGGGGTTAAACATTTTAGTATAGTGGCGGCGTTTAGTGACAGGGTATAAATAAAGTTTGGAAAAAGCCGAATAGACACGAGATCGATGACTGCTAGTTAGCAACAGTCTTATGCTCATCGCCCCGTACTTGGTGCGCGTCTTTTTGCCATTTTTTTTCATAACTAAGGAGAGCGTATTCAGATATGCGGCCGCATTGTTAGACAATGTTAGGCGAGCATATTGGTGCCGGCGAATGCAGCATAGTTGACAGCTTGATAGATATCCCCCCAGGAGTAAATTAGAAAGTTGCTTAAAATTGCATGCTCTATCTGAAAAACGAAAGAAAAAATTTGGGTTCAGTATCCCTTTAAATGCACATTTGAAACAGCTATAGCTTTTATTAGAAGCATTTTTGCTAATACGTGTATATTACAAAAATGCTTCCAGCTATAAAGTCTTTTTTTTTTGGCTGGAATGTTCCTTTAAATATTTAATTCCACAGAGTTTACTTACCTTCATTGCGGTCCTCTTCCACTTCACTGATTCTTTCGAAACCGCATCCCGGACTTGCTGTCTTATCACAGCACCAGATTGTGCCATTGAACTAAACATATTTAGAAAAATAAACTGTTAAAAATGGTAAAATTCATCTTTTGTAATAGGAAAAATGACTTTAAATCCCGTTAAAAGCAAATAAAACTACAGCTATATCAAGGGAAATAACTGGCCAAGTGTACTTTACTCCTAATCTTATGTAAAATTAAATTCTTGATAGGTTTATTAAAATGCTACAACTTTAGTTAAGTGTTCAAAATATTTATTAAGTGGGTTGAAAGCAGGGTTTTAAATCCTGCTTAGGATGTATTAAATATGTCACTTTAATGAAATATATATGATGGACTAAATATTTCACAGCACTAAATGAATCTCCCCCTCTACAGAACTGGGCTCTGTTTGAAGATGGGTTCATTAAATCTAAGTGAAAGAGAGAGGTGCGGAAGAAGTCAGACGTCGGATTTAGACATGATACTCGACAGGAGAAATTTGTATATTCTGCTTGTTCATGACATGTATTGCAAATATTACCAAGTTACTTCAATTCAGTGTGAAGGTAAAGAGGATGTCACAGTGTCTATATGTTTCTTAAAGTAAGAGATGTGGGTTTTAACCTCAGAAACAAACAGTATTCAAAGTAACCCACTACCCTATTAACCCCTAAACCGCCACACCCCATCATAAAGTAACCCACTACTCTATTAACCCCTAAATTTGTATATTCTGCTTGTTCATGACATGTATTGCAAATATTACCAACTTACTTCAATTCAGTGTGAAGGTAAAGAGGATGTCACAGTGTCTATATGTTTCTTAAAGTAAGAGATGTGGGTTTTAACCTCAGAAACAAACAGTATTCAAAGTAACCCACTACCCTATTAACCCCTAAACCGCAACACCCCCATCGCAAAGTAACCCAACACCCCCTAAGTTAACCAAAAACAGACTAATCTTACCTGTAAAAACCCCTAAAACTAGTAACTTAAAAAAAAAAACCTTACCTGAAAAAGTAAAAAAACCCTAACCTTACCCTTTAAAAAATAATTTACCTTAAAAACTAACAAACTTAACATTACTTAAAAAATAATAACCCAACATTACTTTTTTTTTTAAAAACTACCATTACAAAAAAATAAAAAAACTATTATTACAAAAAACAACAAACAAATTACCAAAAATAAAAAAGAGTTATGTCTATTTTAAAACCCCAATTAAAAAAAATCCCACCCCAAAATAAAAAAAAACTATACTAACACTAAACTACAGCAATAGCCTTAAAAGGGCCTTTTGTAAGGAATTGCACTAAAGTGTCAGCTCTTTTTCTGAAAAAAAGGTCTACAAACCTCTACAATTAACCCCCACATAAAAAGCCTATCTAAGAAAAAAACTGATCTTTAAATGAAAGATAAGAAGATAAAGAGCCCTCACTCGGATTCATCTTTGGTGAGTACCATCTTCGTGTTTAGTTTTTTTTGTAGATTAGGTTTTTTCCTGGCAGCAAAAAAGCTAAATGCCCTGCCAAATGCCCTTTTTCAGGGCATTTTTTAGAGTAGTTTTTATGGGGTTAATGGTAGAGGTTTGTAGACTTTTTTAGAAAAGTAATGTTAGTTTTTTTTTAGTAATGTTAGGTTATTTTTTTAAGCAATGTTAGGTTTGTTAGTTTTAAGGTAAGGTAAGGTTTTTTTCTTTTTCAGGTAAGTTTTTTTTAAAGGTACTGTTAGTTTATTTTTTGTACAGGTAAGGTTAATGGGTAACTTAGGGGGTGTTAGGTTAGGGGTTTAGATGTTAATAGTTTACTTTGCAATGGGGGTGTGGCGTTTAGGGGTTAAAAGTTTAGCGGGTACTTTGCAATGGGCTATGTAGCAGTTTAGGGGTTAATAGTGAAGCGGGTAATTTGAGGTGGGCTATGTGGCAGTTTAGGGGTTAATAGTGTAGTGGGGACTTTGCAGTGGGCTATATGGCAGTTTAGGGATTATTAATGTAGGGGGCTTATGGCGATTCAGGTTAGCAGAGTTGGCGTGCAAGTGGGAATGGTAATTACCACTCTACTCTGATTTATCATAAGCCCAACATATTTACAATAAAATGTGAAAAACTAAACAATGTGCATATAGTCCTTGATAATTCATTGAAGAGCAGCTGATTCCAATGATCTGAGTAAAGACGACCTCAAAGAGAGAAGGTACACCATATGGTGAAGTTCTGTATATATGTAGAAACAAGTGGTTAAAAAAACCTTACCCATGTTGTATAGAGCTATAACCGAGTTCTCAGGAATATAAGCTTTAAAGCTTCCACTCCACCAAAATAAGGATTGTGCAAATGGACTGAAAAATCCAATGTAACTTATTTATTAAAATATTAAAAAAAACAACACAAATTGACTAAAACACAAGGGTTTGTAAGGGCCAGTGAACAATATACTGGATCTATGGCTAAGAGAATGGCGAATGCAACCTGGCATTCTCAGCCGATCTTGTTACTCAAAGAAATGTCCCCCTTCAGTATATGTGTGGATGACCGATCCGACATACATTTCACCAATGCTTTGACCTTTCTTAAAAAGTTCAACAACATATTGCTAAACTTGGGGGTTCAAATACAGTCCTTTAGAAACACTTATTATATTATTTATCTACGAAAAGACCAAGACTTTAATGGTGAATTTTATAGAAAATCATTAAACTTTTATGAAGGATTGTGATCAATGAATTGGTTATGTTTAGGTAGTGTGAGAAATATCTTTGATCAGACTTGCCTCACCTTTCACATCTTTTAACCATATTGTACTTTGTTGAATGAACGGTAGGACATCATGTCATCACTTTTACTTATGAAAAGATTATCTGAATCCTCTCTGATAGCTTTTTGTTGACCTTTCAACCCCAACCACATGGATGCTCTTCCAATAACTATATAATGCAAAACTGTCTCTTGCTGAAACATATAGATCTGCTTTAGTTTACTGATGAATAGACCTTGATGGCAGACGAGAAGAGCTTGGATCACTCATTGGATTTTCTACTTGATTTAAAAGCTCAGGTTGATTATTTGACCTTTGTAGGTACTCACAATTCTCTATAACTGGTTGTACTGTTTGACCTTATTAACCTTGTGACATCAGCTGTCATCATTATGGGTGACAACTCTATTTATCTGTAGCTGACCTTCCACCTGCACCACAGCCTCAAACTACTAACTTCCAATCAACCAACAGGTATTGGATGAGCTTCAAGCAGACTATGTCAAATACAACACTCCTAAGCTCATTTCGAGAATAGGTTTGAATACTGTTTCTCACTGTCAAGACCATTAGCACCTAGCTAATCGTTCAAAATCTTGCCCCAGGTTTTAAAAATTGTCTACTGAAAATATATATATGCTCTGTTTCTAAAGTGCTTCCTTCCCCTCCCCCCCCCACAAAAAACAGTTTTTAATGGCACATTAAGGTAGCATTCATATACAATGGACTTTATAGTGCCTTGTGTAATAAACACTGCAGTGCAAAAGAACATAAAATAATGTAAATCTTTAGAAATCATATATATAATTTTAATATGATTTGCAAGATTATTTAAATCAAGAACACTTCAGGAATATCTAGCTATCTGTCTGTCTGTCTGTCTGTTATCTATCTATCTCTATCATATGTAATGTTTAAAAATATTACAATGGTACCTCTGTAATTAGGTTTATGTCTATGTCCCTTTAATGTTTTTTTGTTTTTTTTATCAAGTTTTTGCTAAAGGGATAGTCTAGTCAAAATTCAACTTTCATTATTCAAATAAGGCATGCATTTTTAAACAACTTTTCAATTTACTTTTTATTATCAACTTTACTTTATTCTATTGGTATTCTTTGTTGAAAGCTAAACCAGGTAGGCACATATGCTAATTTATAAGCCCTTGAAGACTGCCTCTTATCTCAGTGCATTTTGACAGTTTTTCACAGCTAGACAGCGCTAGTTCATGTGTACAATATACATAACATTGTGTTCACTCCCATGGAGGTATTTATGATTCAGCGCTGGTTGGCTAAAATGCAAGTCTGTGAAAATAACTGAAATAAGGGGGTAGTCTGAAAATGCTTAGATACAAGATAATCACTGCAATCATTAAGGTTACTATTGACCTAATTACAGCAAAATCAAAAGTCCACTTTTCTTTGTTAATCCTTCTTGATCTGTCTGCAGTCGTTGACACCATTGACCACACTCTCTTGTTCCAAACCCTAGAATCTTTCGGCATCTGTGACATAGCTTTCTTGTGGCTCTCCTTTAACCTGTCTAACTGGACCTTTAGTGTTACCTTCTCTGGCACCTCCTCTGACCCTTTATCACTTTCCATTGGGGTACCGTACTACAAGGCTCTGTCCTTGGTTCCCTTCTCTTCTCAATTTATACATCATCCTTAGGTTCCTTAATGCAATTCCATGGGTTTCAATACAATTTGTATGCTGATGATACCCAAATATACATTTCTGCACCAGACCATTCCCCTTCCTTACAAAGTTGTGTCACTATCTGTCTTTCTAATATTTCATCATCTATGTCCTATCACTACCTTAAACTAAATCTCTCTAAAACTGAGTTCCTTATTTTACCAACTTTCTATACTGTTGATAATAACATCTTTACCCCAACCCATATGCCCGATGTCTTGGGGTCACACTTGACTCAGATCTCTTTTTCACTCCTCACATCCAGTCTTTGGCCAATTCCTGCTGCCTCCACCTCAAAAACATCACCATAATTTGCCACTTCCTCACACAAGGCACAACTAAGACTTTAATCCACTCTCTCATTATTTCCTGCCTTGACTATTGCAACTCCATCCTCTCTGGCCTCCCTAGCTGCCGTCTATCTCCCTGACAATTCATAATAAATGCCTCTGTCTGGCTGATCTTCCTTACACGTTGCTCCTCATCTGCTGCACCTCTCTGTCAGTTCATTCACTGGCTTCCTGTAAACTCTAGAATAAAACATAAAATCCTGACTCTAACATTTAAAGCTCTCAATAACACTCCGTTTTGAAGGTGATTATACTTATTTCCCTTCTTCACCAGATGAAGAAGGGAAATAAGTATATACACCCTTTGAAAATGCGTAAGGTAGATATTTTTAGGCTGACTGCCTCCCCCTGATACAGATCTATCTGATCAGATTGCCTGTATTTTGGTAGTACCTATACCCTAGCGTTCCAATACTGTATGGGGATTTTGCGCTTAACCATTGTAATGCAATAAGAAATGAGCAGTCTGTTTGGAATTTGGAAATATATCAGGAGCTCTTGCTGTTTATATACCTCATAACATTGAGGTGAACTATTGTGAGTTTGCTATTCACTTGTTTGTTTTTAGTCTGCACTTTAATAAAACGATAAAACACTATCAGCCCCTTGTGGCTTTGTTTCCTTCCATGGTCATTGAACTACTAACAACCGGAATACTAAGGGAGTCACCATTGGAGAGTGTTTGGGAGCGCTTGGAAGTTTCTCACATCTAAGACAGCAAAACCTGAGGAGTGTGTGTGACACACAAATTGCTGGATCCATACTCTGAGAGGTGATCGATTATATACACCATCTACTTACCTCATATCGATTGAGGTTTGTGAAAGTAAGTGCACATCTGATTGGGTTCAGGAACACTTTCTGTTGGACGTTTTTCACTAATTGGGATTAAGAACCTTTTAAAGAACGTTGTAGAATTTTAAAAGGACTTTTATTTTTATTGATTTTGTACGATTTTTCTTATGTCATATTTTTTATGTCATATGTTTTTTAGCTTTAAAGGGACACTGAACCCAATTTTTTTCTTTTGTAATTCAGAAAGAGCATGCAATTTTAAGCAACTTTCTAATTTTCTCCTATTATCAATTTTTCGTCATTCTCTTGCTATCTTTATTTGAAAAAGAAGGCATCTAAGCTTTTTTTTGTTTCAGTACTCTGGACAGAACTTTTTTATTGGTGGATGAATTTATCACCCAATCAACAAGGACAACCCAGGTTGTTCACCAAAAATGGGCCAGCATCTAAACTTACATTCGTGCATTTCGAATAAAGATACCAAGAGAATGAAGAAAATTTGATAATAGGAGTAAATTAGAAAGTTGCTTAAATTGCATGCTCTATCTGAATCACAAAAGAAAAAAATTGGGTACAGTGTCCCTTTAAGTGGTATCATTATATATAGATACAACCCATACATATAATATAGTATATTACATGGGTTATCCACATTTTGTCATTGACAAGTAGTACTTATAAGGAAATTCACTTAAGAATACAAACAGCTCATAGATATGAGTTTTATCTATCGCCATCTCATATCCTTTTGTGTATATATATATATATATATATATATATATATATATATATATATATATAGTGATTTATTATGTTCTAATCTTCAAAGGATGAACAGAAAGCACTTACTGAAAGTAAACCAAAACAAAAAAGTTAAAAATATTGTTTTAAAAAAGGTACCTTAATGTAAAAAAATACTTATTTTCTCTGTGTTATTTATTTATTTTTGTGTATTCCTACATCTACCAGTCAGTTTGATATGCTCCTTGAAAGCAATCACACAAACAATAAAGGTAAATACACTTCTACTCTAATCCAGAAATGTTTCTCTGCACTCCAACAAAATCCTGTATTTGTCCAAGCGAGCATCAGCTGGTGGTCAGCAAATGACAGTGGTATTGTCAGAATTTGCCATTGTGTTAGGATATGTCACATACATTCTTCGCTCCTGTCATGTTTCCACATCCTCTTTGTCTCAGATGTTGATCTGTGTATAAATTCTATTGACTTATTAACCCTTTTACGTTGGCAGATGTGACTGAAATGTAATGGAGAAAAAAAAAAGAATTTTGAATTTTGATTCTCTGATACATTACCAAAATGGCTGTATATATAGGGTGATAATTCACATATAAGAAGTAAAGCACATAACCAGGGAATTACAGTGTCTCAACGACTAATTCTCTGGCAAGTTGCCACCCTGGAATAGTCTCTTTTAATCCACTATGGCTTTTTACAGTCAAGAACTTTCCTGAAAGGTATCAGTCTGATCTCACCAAAAAAGGGCTGTGCAGCTCCAAAATATTGGCTTATTTTGGGTCCAATCAGTGAGGTGCAGCCATATCCCTTTATGTACATAATCTACATATTATCAACAAGGGAAGCTTTCAACCAGAGAATTAACGTTGGATCAATAGGAAGTTTCATGGCAAGTTGCCACCCATTTTTATTTTTATGTGATTGTTCCCCAAGTGAGTTTTATTGAATCAAGGACATTATTATAAACATCTGATCATGGGAAGGGTGCTTAACTTTAAACAACTTTCCAATTTACTTCTGTTATCTAATTTGCTTTGTTCTCTTGGTATCCTTTGTTTAAAAGCATACTTAGGTAGGCTCAAGAGACATGCGCACCCAGGTAACAATGCCTTGATAGCTTGTTTTATGACAAATCAACAAATCAGGAACAGCCTATTTTAACCAAACGTCCATTTGAATTTGTGTTCAGCAATCAGTGCTACCAATTTATTGAAAAATCTATACCCACATTGTGACAATAGAGAAGTCATATTGAAAATGCAGGTTAGCACTACAGAATTATAAGTAAGATTATTAGGCTTCCATTAATTAAAGGGACATGAAACCCAACATTTTTATGTCATGATTCTTATAGAACATTCAATTTTCCACAACTTCCAGTTTAGTTCTATTATCATATTTTATTCATTTTCTTGTTATCCTTTGTTGAAAAGAAGAAAAGTAAGGCCAGGCTTGTGCACAAGTTTGCAGCACTATTTGGCAGCAGTTTTGCATGAATGTTATACATTAGCAAAAGTACTTGTAGTGCCCGAGACATGTGCAAGCTACCTATCTAGATATGTCTTCAACAAAGAATAACATGAGAACAACACAAATTTGATAATAAAAGTAAATTGGAAACTTTTTTAAATTGTATGCTCTGTCTGAATCACAAAAAAAATGTGTTTCATATCCTTTAATGTAGAAATATTTTGCTATATTAAAATGTGCTCTTTTATAACTTAACACTCGTTTAAGAAATAAAACTCATTTTTATCATCTGCACATCAGTTAATAGGAATACATTGGATTCTATCAAATTTGTCAGCATTTTTTAGTGTTCAAATTAACTTGATCATACTGATTTTATTGAGAATTACAATCTTTTTTTCCCTGTGAAATAATATGAGTTAACCTTCTATTACTGCTTGGTGAAATATGTCTGATTGTATCCATGTCTTATCTATTCCTGCCGGTATTTTGCTCTTAATGTGGTTTTGAATGCTCGTTTGTAACGATATGCTAGGAAAGTGTTTGTGTTATTTATTTAATAAAAAGTATGTAACCTCATACCATATTAAATTTAAAACTAAATCGCTCTGTGTTATATTTATGGGGAAACGTCGTCTATGGTATTTTGCAGCAAAGGATTGGGTTTTACTGAATATTATAATTGTAGTAATGTTGCAGTAATTGCTATACTTTTGAAAGCATCAATATTTCATGTCCCTGCATAGTTATTAGTAGATTTTCATTAAAATCAATGTATGACCCATAAAACCATGTTCAAATGGTTATAAAGCTGCATATAATTTTTTTCACTCAAAGCAATGAACATAAAATCTTTCTAATAGTTAGGAATTCATGTTGTCTCTATTATTCAGACTTGTTTGTAGTTTCAAAAGCAGAATTCAAAAAGGATTTCCAGTACTGTAGAATACATTTATTTGCGTTATTTCTTCTGATGTTAGGACTGTTACTACAATGAGCTGAATGCACATAATACAGTTCAAAAAAATATTTTATTTTTAAAAACTGTGACATATGGGTAGATTTATCAAGCAGCGAATGCTACTTTCTAAGCCCAAGGTTTCCGGCTCGCCGGAAACCTAAGTTAAGAAACAGCAGTCGTCAGACCGTTGCTCCTTAACTTGTCCGACACCTTTTAGGTTGCGGACTGCAATCATCCCGGTACGGTCCGATTGGAATGATTGACAACCCCTGCTAGCGGCCGATTGGCCGTGAACGTGAAGGGGGGCGGCATTGCTCAAGCATTTATACAGAAATACAGAAAAAACCTCTATGCACAATACAGAAAAAAACTCTTTACTTGGAATACATTGGAAACTCAAAAGTACAATTTTTATGAGACGTATTGCTTTTGTGTTAATGCCCAAATCTGTCTATTTATTGGCTACTTTTGTGCCATGATTATCATAACAATTCGGGCTGCACTGATTGTTTCATGGGGCATTTGACATGATTGGTGGTCATGCATTTCTTCTGTTTCGAGGCCTCCTACCCTTCTAGATTGTAAATTTCCACAGGAATAGGGCACTGACTGTATTTGTTTGATACATTTTGTCTTGTCTCTTACAAGTATTGTATCATTGTATCAATTGTACAGCGCTGCAGCATTTGTTGGTGCTTTATAAATAAAGTATAATAATAATACAATTTTCCATTTTTATTATGTATTATATTATTATTTATTTATAAAGCACCATTTTACGCAGTGCTATACAAAGTACATTATAATCATAAGCTTATGATATTACAATACAACTTACAATAAGACATTATGTAAGACTAACAATGTACATTACTGCACTTACATTGACAAACATAAGGAAAAGGTTCTTTAGCACAATCAGTAGTAGATTCTCTTTTATGCAAAGTGAGATACAATTAGAAAGGCTGTAAGCTTACAATCTAAAGGAGAGAGAAAATGAAACAGCATGAGAGGGAAAGAACTACATTACAATTGTTTGTTATATTTGAGGATGAGTGAAATATGGAAGGTGGTTAGAATACAAAGCAGTTATGTGATATACTATGGTGTAAGTTGCCTTGCAGTCAGGTGCCATGACACTTGCACCTGAACTCAAGTATAAGAAGAGGTTATATAAATGTGAGAAGTAGGGTGAAAGTGCTTGCTTAGATTTGAAGTGCAGTAGGGTGTCTGTATTGTCTTGTAGTAGTGATGAAGTCTGTCTGAATTAGCTGTTGTAGGAAGAAATTAAAAATATGTGAAGCTGTATGGAGTGTTAAAGGGGTGGGGTGGGGACAAAGCTGGAGACAGAGATGGGAGGATGGGAATCTAATAAGGCAACAGAGTAAGTGAAAAACAAAGTTTGTAAAATGGCCTAAAATAGAGTAAATATTTTCTCTGCTCTGGTTTTTGTACTGTTATCAATAACTTCTATAACCTGCATCACAAACAGGTAAAGCATAAAAGCACATTGCATAGCTATTTCAATGTGTGTGCCACTGGACTGAAAAACAATGTACATTTTGCTAAAAAGAATTGCAGGTTTAAATCCTTTTAACCCCTTAACGACCGACGAATTTATGCCATACGTCCTCAAAAAAAAAACACTTAACGACTGAGGACGTATGGCATATGTCGTCGGTTAAACAGAGCACTGGAAGCAATCAAAATTGCTTCCAGCTGCTCTAACAGTATTGCAGGGATGCCTCGATGTCAAGGCATCCTGCAATACTGTTCCCGAGTGCCGGGACCGGATTGATCACTCCCCCACGAGTGATCACTTCCGGTTTTACTCCACGTGGAGCCCGGCAGTGTTTCAGAGCATCGGAAGTGATCGGACACGCTTCCGATGCTCTGCTTGTGTGCGATGTGCCTAGGTGGGTCGAGGCACTTAGTTAGTTATAAAATAATTTTAAAAAAAAGTTAAAAAAAAGGCAAAAAAATAAAAAAAGCCCTAAATAGCCCCCCCCCCTTCACAAGGCATCCAAGATGGCGATGCCCAGTGCATCATGGGGCCTCTGGGGGTGTCCCTAGTCTGCCTCATCATAGGGGGAAGCTAGGGTCACCCAATGTGAACCTCCCACACAAAAAAAAATAATAATAAAATACCCCATTTGTCTGATCATGTCAATATTTGTAAATATTGACACTGATCAGTGTGGATCTCCCTTCCTCTCCTCACTTGCGATTTTGTTGGAGAGAGAGAGAGACCTGTATTTAGCAGAGAGAGATTTATTTATTTTATTTGTTAAAAAAATTATAGAACCAAAGGCTCTTTTCAGAGTCATTAACCCCAAGCTGCCAGTGATCACTATAAATCACTGGCAGTAGCATAGCTGCACTTTTTTTTTGCTGTCTGTGCATTTTTTTAAGGGTTAATTTTTTTGTTGTATATTAAAAAAATCCAAAGGCTCTTTTCAGAGCCATTTAGCTATTTTAATTTAATTTCCAGAGTCATTAACCCCTAGCTTGCCAGTGATCGCTATAAATCACTGCAGTAGCATAGCTGTACTTTTTTGCTGTCTGTGCATTTTTTTAGGGGTTAATTTTGTTGTTGTCATTTTTTAAAAATCCAAAGGCTCTTTTCAGAACCATTTAGTTAATTTAATTTCATTTTCAGAGCCATTAACCCCTAGCTTGCCAGTGATCGCTATAAATCACTGGCAGTAGCATAGCTGTACTTTTTTGCTGTCTGTGCATTTTTTTTAGGGGTTAATTTTGTTGTAATTTTTTAAAAATCCAAAGGCTCTTTTCAGAACTATTTAGTTAATTTAATTTAATTTTCAAAGCCATTAACCCCTAGCTTGCCAGTGATCGCTATAAATAACTGGCAGTAGCATAGCTGTACTTTTTTGCTAGTTAATTTAGTTAATTAATTTAATTTAGTTAATTAATTTAATTTAAATTTTTTTAGTAATTTTTTTCTGTGACAGATACAAAAATGCCACAGAAAATATATAGTGCTGAGGAGGCGTATGCCATTCTTGCGTCAGAGTCAGATGCCTCTATGTCTGACTCAGACCCCAATTTTGACCCTGCCATATGCTCAGATACATCACTAGATGCAGTCTCAACTGATAGTGACGTATCTGTGGCTGCTAGCCCCCCTGCCAGCCCCCCTGCCAGAAGGAGGCATGTTGCTGCCATTGCTGCTGAAGAGTGGGTAACACCTCATCTCCAGAGGCCAGATATCCCACCCTTCACAGCAAATGCTGGCATAAATATAGATGTGGCAGGTTTTAGCCCCCAGCAGTTTCTGGAAGTGTTTCTGGGCGATGATATATTGGGGAACATTGTTGCCCAAACTAATTTATATGCCCATCAGTTCCTTGCTGCAAAGCCTGGAACATATTTGGCAAAGCAGCAATGGGCCCCCATCAATGTGCCAGAATTCAAAAAATTCTGGGTATTGACTATGCTTATGGGCATCATAAAGAAACCCTCCATTCGCTCCTACTGGAGCAGTAGCCCCATCTGCTCTACCCCCATTTTCTCCCAGACTATGTCGAGGAAGAGGTATGAAATGATTCTGCATTTCATGCACTTCAGCGACAACAGCCTGTGCCCCCCTAGGGAGCATCCCCAATTTGACATGCTGTATAAAATCCGTCCCCTGATTACCCACTTTTCTGCCAGGTTTGCAGAGGCTTATACACCTGGAAGGAATATATGTGTTGATGAATCCCTAATGAAGTATAAGTGAAGGCTGGGATTCAAGCAGTATATTCCTTCCAAGCGCTCCAGATATGGGGTAAAGGTGTATAAGCTCTGTGAGAGCGAGACTGGGTATACTCAGGCCTTCCGGGTGTATGAGGGAAAGGATAGCCACCTTGACCCTCCAGGTTTCCCAGAACATATGGGAACCACTGTCAATATTGTCTGGGACCTGATATTACCCCTAATGAACAAAGGGTATCACTTGTACTTAGACAATTATTATACAAGTGTCCTTTTGTTCAAGCTACTGTATTGCTTTGATACAGTAGCTTGCAGTACAATTAAAAAGAACCGCGCAGGTTTCCCAGGACAACTTGTATGCACCCGGGGGGGAGACCTCAGCTCTGCGCCAAGAGGAGCTGTTGGCACTTAAGTATAGAGACAAGAAGGATGTACACCTTCTTACCACCATCCACACAGAGAGGACGGTGGCGGTTTCTGTACGTGGCAGAGCTGAGATCATAAGGAAGGCAGTGTGCATCAAATCTTATAACCGGCATATGGGTGGGGTTGATCTGGCTGATCAGCTGCTGCAGCCCTACCTAATTATGCGGAAGACAAGGGCCTGGTACAAAAAGGTTGCAATTTACCTAATGCAGATTGCAACCCACAACACTTTTTTGTTGTTCAAAAAAGCAAACCCCAGAGTTAAAAAGACTTTTTTACAGTTTCAGCTCCAGATTATTATTTCCAGATTATTTCAGGGATTTTGTACCATGATGCACCTGCTCCCCGGGTGGTGATGGGAGAGAGCAGAGTTGCGGCTACCCATTTTATTTTTAAAATCCCCCCTACTGCCGTAAAGCAGAAACCACAAAAAAAAATGCAGAGTCTGTACCAAGAGGGGGAAGAGAAGGGACACCATATATCATTGTCCTGATTGCCCTGGACAGCCTGCACTCTGCATTGGGGACTGCTTCAAGCGGTACCATACAATGGACAATTTTTAAAAAATAAATACATTTGCTGTTATTTTTTTTTTGGTTATGTTTACTGTTAGATTTTTTTTGTTTTTGGTTTTTTTACTTTTACTGTTTTTTACTTTTACTTTTACTGTGCCAGATTTTTACATTTCACTACTTTTTTTCTAAAATTGGGCCTGTTTTTTTTTTTAACCAAAACCCCTGTCAAACCTATGCATGGGGGACATAGGTGTTCTCAGGGTGCCTTGCAGAAAACAACCTGAAGTATGTTTTTGTAATAACTTACAACAGTCTCTCCTAAATCATAGTAAAAAAGCAATGTGTCTGTAAAAATGAAAATTGAAAAATAACCACCATACACTTTCAATTTTTTGGGCTAAAACGGTTGCTTCAAAGGCATCAAAGCACACCATATGCAATACCTTGGGGTGTCAACATTTCAAAAATATACACTTTCATGGCAATAAATAAAAGTGGGGTATGCGATAGGCTCCAAACTAAAGATAGGCCTATCAGAAGAAATACTCTCATTTTTAATAACTAAAATCACAAGTCATAAAATTTTAACATAACCTTCCCAAAATCCTGGCAAACCTATGCATGGGGGGCATAGGTGTACTCAGGGTGCCTTGCAGAAAACAATCTGAAGTATTCTTTTGCAATAACTTACAACAGTCTCTCCTAAATCATAGTCAAAAAGCAAAGTGTTGGTAAAAATGAAAATTGAAAAATTCCCACCATACACTTTCTCCAATTTTTTGGGCTAAAACGGTTGCTTCAAAGGCATCAAAGCACACCATATTCAATACCTTGGGGTGTCAACATTTCAAAAATATACACTTTCATGGCAATAAATAAAAGTGGGGTATGCGATAGGCTCCAAACTAAAGATAGGCCTATCAGAAGAAAGACTCTAATTTTTAATATCTAAAATCACAAGTCATAAAATTGTAACATAACCTTCCCAAAATCCTGGCAAACCTATGCATGGGGGGCATAGGTGTACTCAGGGTGCCTTGCAGAAAACAATCTGAAGTATTCTTTTGCAATAACTTACAACAGTCTCTCCTAAATCATAGTCAAAAAGCAAAGTGTTGGTAAAAATGAAAATTGAAAAACTACCACCATACACTTTCTCCAAATTTTGGGGCTAAAACGGTTGCATCAAAGTCATCAAAGCACCATATATAATACCTTGGGGTGTCAACTTTTCAAATATATGCACATTCATGGAAAACAAATAAATTGGGGTATGTTAAAAGACCCCCAAAAAAGACGATAGTCAAAGAAAATTTGTTAAATGTGAAAAAAAATCACAAACGCATGTCAGACATTTGGCATTACACCCCCCAAACAAGCCACCAAACCTATGCATAGGTGGTATCACTGAACTCAGGAGATGTTGGTGACCACATATTGGTGTCTTCTTTGGTAGTAACACATAACAGGAGCTGTGAATCCAAGTCTAAAGTACAATGTATGTGAAAAATAACACAAAAAAATGAATGCCCAATAGTTTGACAAAGACTAGTGGTTGAATTAGTGCATGAAAAGTGTTAAAATACCAGCATTTGAAATACCCTAGGATGTCTACTTTTAAAAAATATTTGGTTTGATGGGGTTAAATTACATTGGCCGGCTTCAGAAATGTCTTAAATAGGACATGGGTGCAAGGGATGTGAAAATTCAAAGTGGAAAAAATGGAATGCGCTTCCTAAAAAAAAGGCCTTTTAGCCACCAGAGAACCTGACACACCTATACATGGGTGGTATCACTGTACTCAGGAGATGTTGTTGAATACATATTGAGGTGTTTTTTGGCAGTAACACATAACAGGAACTGAGAATCCATGCCTAAAGTACAATGTGTGTAAAAAATAACACAAAAAAATGATTACCCAAACGTTTGACAAAGACTGGTGGTTAAATAAGTGCATGGAAAGTGTTAAAATACCAACATTTGAAATACCCTAGGGGGTCTACTTCTCAAAAATATATGGTTTGATGGGGGTAAATTTCATTGGCCAGCTTCAGAAATGTCCCAAATAGGACATGGGTGCATGATGACCGATGTGAAAATTCCAAGTTGAAAAACTGGAATGCGCTTCCTAACAATAAGGCCTTTTAGCCCCCAGAGAACCCAACACACCTATACATGGGTGGTATCACTGTACTCAGGAGATATTGTTTAACACATATTGAGGTGTTTTTTGGCAGTAACACATAACAGGACCTGAGAATCCATGCCTAAAGTACAATGTGTGTGAATAAAACACAAACAAATTATTACCCAAAAGTTTGACAAAGACTGGTGGTTGAATTAGTGCATGGAAAGTGTTAAAATACCACCATTTGAAATACCCTAGGGTGTCTACTTTTCAAAAATATATGGTTTGATGGGGTAAATTCCATTGGCCAGCTTCAGAAATGTCCCAAATAGGACATGGGTGCATGATGACCAATGTGAAAATTCCAAGTTGAAAAACTGGAATGCGCTTCCTAAAAATAAGGCCTTTTAGCCCCCAGAGAACACGACACACCTATACATGGGTGGTATTACTGTACCCAGGAGATGCTGCTGAAGACATATTAGGGAGTTATTTGGCAGTAACCCTTAACATTATCAAATAAATGTATTCTTAAATTGCTATTTTGTCAAAAAATCTAATTATTAATTTTTTTTTCAAAACTTTGGCATAAATTGGTGGTAAAATGGTTGCATGAAAAAAGTCAAAATACCCCAAGTTTAATGCCTTAGGTTGTCTTCGTTTAAAAAATATATACATTTGAAGGGTTATTCAGGGATTCCTGACAGATATTGGTGTTACAATGTAACTATTGCCAATTTTGAAAAAACATGGTTTTGAAATAGCAAAGTGCTACTTGTACTTATTGCCCTATAACTTGCAAAAAAAGCAAAGAACATGTAAAAATTGGGTATTTCTAAACTCAAGACAAAATTTAGAAACTGTTTAGCATTGGTATTTTATGGTGGTTGAAGATGTGTAAGAGATTTTGGGGCTCAAAGTTTGAAAAAGTGCGTTTTTTTTCCATTTTTTCCTCATATTTTATAAAAAAAATTATAGTAAATTATAAGATATGATAAAAATAATGGTATTTTTAGAAAGTCCATTTAATGGCTAGAAAAATGGTATATAATATGTGTGGGTAAAGTAAATGAGTAAGAGGAAAATTACAGTTAAACACAAACATCGCAGAAATGCAAAAATAGCCTTGGTCCCAAATGGTCAACAAATTGAAAAGTGGTCTGGTCACTAAGGGGTTAAAAAACATTTATTTTGTATGTAGGTATTGTGCAATGCAGCAATTCATTTCTGAAGCATACAAGAACAATGATTTAAAGGGATTTGCAATGCTGGAGGATTACCGAAATGACTAAATCCCTGATTTGTGAAGAGTTAAAGGACCGCTAAACACAGAAGAATAGCATAATCAATAAATGCATAATAAAAAGACAATGTAAAATCACTTAGTTTGAATTTCAAATGAGTAGTAGATTTTTTTCTGGCAAATGTCAGTCAGTTACATTTTCCTTCTTAGTGCATCATGTGACAGGCATCAGCCAATCACAAAATGCATATAAGTATATTCAGTGAATCTTGCACAGGCTCAGTAGAAGCTGGTACCTCAGAAAGTGTAAATATAAAAAGATTCTACACTTTTAGAAAATGGAAGTGAAATGGAAAGTTGTTTAAAATGCTGTGCTCTATCTTAATTGTGAAAGTTTGATTTTGACTTGACTGTCCCTTTAACCCCTTAATGACCGGACCATTTTTCAATTTTCTTACCCTTAATGACAATGGCTATTTTTACATTTCTGCAGTGTTTGTGTTTAGCTGTAATTTCCCTCTTACTCATTTACTGTACCCACACATATTATATACCGTTTTTCTCGCCATTAAATGGACTTTCTAAGGATACCATTATTTTCATCATATCTTATAATTTCCTATAAAAAAAAATATAAAATATGAGGAAAAAATTGAAAAAAACACACTTTTTCTAACTTTGACCCCCAAAATCTGTTACACATCTACAATCACCAAAAAACACCTATGCTAAATAGTTTCTAAATTTTGTCCTGAGTTTAGAAATACCCAATGTTTACATGTTCTTTACTTTTTTTGCAAGTTATAGGGCCATAAATACAAGTAGCACTTTGCTATTTCCAAACAACTTTTTTTCAAAATTAGCGCTAGTTACATTGGAACCCTGATATCTGTCAGGAATACCTGAATATCCCTTGACATGTATATATTTTTTTTTAGAAGACAACCCAAAGTATTGATCTAGGCCCATTTTGGTATATTTCATGCCACCATTTCACCGCCAAATATCATCAAATAAAAAAAAAAGTTCACTTTTTCACAAATTTTGTCACAAACTTTAGGTTTCCCACTGAAATTATTTACAAACAGCTTCTGCAATTAAGGCACAAATGGTTGTAAATGCTTCTTTGGGATCCCCTTTGTTCAGAAATAGCAGACTTATATGGCTTTGGGGTTGCTTTTTGGTAAGTAGAAGGCCGCTAAATGCTGCTGCGCACCACACGTAAATTATGCCCAGCAGTTAAGGGGTTAAATTAGGTAGCTTGTAGGGAGCTTGCAGGGTTAATTTTAGCTTTAGGGTAGAGATCAGCCTCCCACCTGACACATCCCACCCCCTGATCCCTCCCAAACAGTTCTCTTCCCTCCCCCACCCCACAATTGTCCCCGCCATCTTAAGTACTGGCAGAAAGTCTGCCAGTACTAAATAAAAGGAGTTTTTCTTTTTTTTAATAAAAAAAAATAAAATGTTTTAGCTGTGATGGACTCCTGCCTTAGCCCCAACCTCCATGATCCCCCCCCCAGCTCTCTAACCCTCTCCCCTACCTAATTGCCGCCATCTTGGGTACTGGCAGCTGTCTGCCAGTACCCAATTTGCCCCCCAAAAAAGTGGTTTTTTTATTATTTTTTATTTCCATTTTAATTTTTTCTGTAGTGTAGCAGCCCCCCACAATACCCCAACCCCCTCCCCCTCCCAGATCCTCATATATTTATTATTACTTTCCCCCCCCCTCTTCCCACTCATTGGTGTCAGTGTGGGTAGGTAATCGCGCGCACCCGCGCACGCGCATGCGCGCCCCCGCACGCTCCCGGCACCCGGCGTGCACATTGCACTAACAGGAGCCGGATGCCGGGTAGCGATGGGCCGCCCACCCGCCTCCCTGTTGCGCTCCCACCCACCAACGAACCGGCCGCATCGCTACCGGTGCAGAGAGGACCACAGAGTGGCTCTCTCTGCATCGGATGTTTCTAAAGGGTATTGCAGGATGCCTCAATATCGAGGCATCACTGCAATACCCTGAGAGCTGCTGGAAGCGATTGCGATCGCTTCCAGCACTCTCTTAGACAAGTGACGTACCAGGTACGTCCATTGTCACTAACTGCAAGTTTTTGCAGGACGTACCTGGTACGTCACTTGTCATTAAGGGGTTAAACACATTTCTATCAAATGGAATTATTAAACCTTGTTTTTATTCTAATAATATTTTATACAGGAATGTCTAATTTGGAAAAATCTTTAAAGGGATACTAAACCCAATTTTTTTCTTTCATGATTCAGATAGAGCATGAGATTTTTTAAGCACCTTTCTAATTTACTCCTAGTATCAATTTTTCTTTGTTCTCATGCTATCTTGATTTAAAAAAGCAGTACTGTAAGCTTTAGAGCTGGACCATTTTTAGTTCAGCACCTGGGTAGCACTTGTTGATTTGTGGCTAAATGTAGCAAACCAATCAGCAAGCTCTACCAAGGTGCTGAACTAAAAATGGGCCGGCTCCTAACCTTTTATTACTGCTTTTTCAAATCAAGATAACATGAGAACAAAGAAAAATTGATAATAGGAGTAAATTAGAAAGTTGCTTAAAATTGCATGCTCTATCTGAATCATGAAAGAAAAAATGTGAGGTTAGTATCCCTTTAAACATATTTCTTATATTTCAGGCTTTCTAAACAACATTTTAAATTATGCCACAACGTTGTAGCTGCCATAAGTAAAACTAGTACGAGCTATTTTCCCCGAAAAGACCCACTCATTGGATTTCAGTATATCCCTATACAGTATAATTCATTAATCTATGGGAACCATTGTTTAACCTGTTTGAGGTAATTACCCTGATGTATAGCACAATGAAGCAGAATGCTAATTAAACCTACTGCAGTAATGCCTTACTATACAATAGGAATGTGCTGCTGTCAGTAGTTTGTCATTTCAATTGTAGGACCACTGTTCCCCTTGACATTTTTTTGCCATTCAAATCTTTCTATAGAAGAAATGTTAAAGAGACATTGTACACTCAATTTTTCTTTGCATAAATGTTTTGTAGATGATCCATTTCTATAGCCTATCTTGGGAGGGGGGGGGGGGGGTTAAAAATGTATAATTTTGCCTATTTTTAAATAACATTGTGCTGATTTTCAGACTCCTAACCAATCCCCAAAGTTTTAGATGTATACTGATGTCTACAGAGTTCAGATTGCTTCTGTCTGTGTAAATGGTCTTTTCATATGTAGGGAAGCAGGGGTCTGCTCTCATCCCATTTTAGTGGGTGTCCCAGCCTAACCTCATCAACAGTGCTAAATTGGGAGCTTCTAAGTTAGTTTTTAAATGTTTTTTTACTGGATTTTTAGATCAGTATCTGTGCATATTATTCTTTATAGTAGTGTCTATTACATGCAGTTATATGAAAATTGGGGCATACTGTCCCTTTAACATTTAAATACTACACCTGAATATTGATTCCCATAGACTTAAAGGGACATGAAGCCAAATGTTTTCTTTTATGATTCAGATAGATCCAACAATTTTAAACAAATTTCCTACTACTTGCTTCCCTCTCCACTGCCCTATGTATTATCTTTAGATTGTAGCTTGAGAGCCTTTCTGATTGTAGCTCCCTTTGTATAAAAGTGCATCTGCAACTGACTGTGCTCAAGGGCAGAAAGCGCCTCTCCTTTTACTTATGGTTGTCAATGTAAGTGCAGTAATGACGTGTACATACATTGTATAGTCCTACATAATGGCCCCTATTTAACAAAGTCTGGCGGACCTGATCCGAAAGTGCGGATCAGGTCCGCCAGACCTCGCTGAATATGGAGAGCAATACGCTCGCCGTATTCAGCATTGCACCAGCAGCTCACAAGAGCTGCTGGTGTAATGCCGCCCCCTGCAGACTCGCGGCCAATGGGCCACCAGCAGGGAGGTGTCAGTCAACCCGATCGTACTCGATCGGGTTGATTTCCGGAGATGTCTGTCCGCCTGCTCAGAGCGAGCGAAGGGTGGTTTATTGCAGGTGCTTGCGATTGTCGGGCTTACTGCTGGGATTATGAGTTAAAAGTCAACAAAATCGCTTGAGCAAAATTGCGATTTACTCTAGAATGATTACCGCGACTTCAGACCTCTGGTTAACTGTTTCGTAAAACTAAAAAGTTGCACAAAACACATCAAAAATACATTACAAAGTACAGTTATACTTATAATAACATTGTCTTAAAAATATACATTATACAGTACAGTTACACTCATAATAACACTGTCTAATAAATATAAATTGCACATTACAGTTACACTCATAATAACACTGTCTAATAAATATACATTACACAGTACAGTTACACTCATAATAACACTGTCTAATAAATATATATTACACAGTACAGTTACACTCATAATAACACTGTCTAATAAATATACATTACACAGTACAGTTACACTCATAATAACACTGTCTAATAAATATAAATTGCACATTACAGTTACACTCATAATAACACTGTCTAATAAATATACATTACACAGTACAGTTACACTCATAATAACACTGTCTAATAAATATACATTACACAGTACAGTTACACTCATAATAACACTGTCTAATAAATATACATTACACAGTACAGTTACACTCATAATAACACTATCTAATAAATATACATTACACAGTACAGTTACACTCATAATAACACTATCTAATAAATATACATTACACAGTACAGTTACACTCATAATAACACTATCTAATAAATATACATTACACAGTACAGTTACACTCATAATAACACTATCTAATACATATACATTACACAGTACAGTTACACTCATAATAACACTATCTAATATATACACAGTACAGTTATACTCATAATGAAACTATCTAATATATATATATATATATATATATATATATATATATATATATATACACACATTACACAGTACAGTTACACTCATAATAACACTGTCTAATAAATATGCATTACACAGTACAGTTACACTCATATAACACTGTCTAATAAATATACATTACACAGTACAGTTACACTCATAATAACACTATCTAATAAATATACATTACACAGTACAGTTACACTCATAATAACACTGTCTAATAAATGTATATTACACAGTACAGTTACACTCATAATAACACTGTCTAATAAATATACATTACACAGTACAGTTACACTCCTAATAACACTGTCTAATAAATATACATTACACAGTACAGTTACACTCCTATTAACACTATCAAGGGAATATACATTACACAGTACAGTTACACACATAATAACACCATCTAATAAATATACATTACACAGTACAGTTACACTTATAACAACACTGTCTAATAAATATACATTGCACAGTACAGTTACACACATAATAACACTATCTAATAAATATACATTACACAGTACAGTTACACACATAGTAACACTATCTAATAAATATACATTACACAGTACAGTTACACTTATAATACAACTCGGCTAGATTACCAGTTGTGCGTTAGGCTGAAAAAGCAGCGTTAACAGGTCCTAATGCTGCTTTTCACTACCGCTGCCATTACAAGTCTTGCAGGTTTAGGGGCACCGCACACTTCTTTGGCCTTACCGCAAAACGACTTACGTAAACTTTGTAAAGTCTTTTTTCTATGGGACTTCCATTACGAGTCTGTCCTGGAAGGCCAAAAAGTGAGCGGTACACCCTCTACCTCCAAGATCCCTAACGCATTTTAAAGTCAGTAGTTAAGAGTTTATGGTACAACGCTGTAGCATAAAACTCATAACTAAAGTGCTAAAAAGTACACTAACACCCCTAACTACCTGTTAACCCCTAAACCGAGGCCCTCCCGCATCGCAAACACTAAAATAAAATTTTTAACCCCTAATCTGCCGCTCCGGACATCGTCACCACTATAATAAACATATTAACCCCTAAACCGCTGCACTCCCGCCTCGCAAACACTAGTTAAATATTATTACCCCCTAATCTGCCGCCCCTAACATCGATGCCACCTACATTATACTTATTAACCCCTAATCTGCCGCTCTGGACATCGCCGCCACCTACATTATACTTATTAACCCCTAATCTGCTGCCCCCAACATCGCCGACACCTACATTATTTTTATTAATCCCTAATCTGCCACTCCCAATGTCGCCACAACCTACCTACACTTATTAACCCCTAATCTGCCACCCCCAACGTCGCCGCCACTATTCTAAATGTATTAACCCCTAAACCTAAGTCTAACCCTAACCCTAACACCCCCTAACTTAAATATAATTTAAATAAAAAATTATATTATTACCTAAATAATTCCTATTTAAAACTAAATACTTACCTATAAAATATACCCAAAGTTTGCTACAATATAACTAATAGTTACATTGTAGCTAGCATAGGGGTTATTTTTATTTTACAGGCAAGTTTGTATTTATTTTAACTAGGTAGAATAGTTATTAAATAGTTATTAACTATTTAATAACTACCTAGCTAAAATAAATACAAATTGACCTGTAAAATAAAACCTAACCTAAGTTACAATAACACCTAACACTACAATTAAATAAATTAACTAAATTAAAAACAATTAACTAAATTAAATTAAATTAGCTAAATCACAAAAAAACGACAAAACTAAATTGCAGAAAACAATAAACAAATTACAAGATATTTAAACTAATTACACCTAATCTAATAGCCCTATTAAAATAAAAAAAGCCCCCCAAAAATAAAAAAAACCCTAGCCTAAACTAAACTACCAATAGCCCTTAAAAGGGCCTTTTGCGGGGCATTGCCCCAAAGAAATCAGCTATTTTACCTGTAAAAAAATACAAACAACCCCCCCAACAGTAAAACCCACCACCTACACAACCAACCCCCCAAATAAAATACTAACTAAAAAACCTAAGCTCCCCATTGCCCTGAAAAGGGCATTTGGATGGGCATTGCCCTTAAAAGGGCAGTTAGCTCTTTTGCGGCCCAAAGCCCTAACCTAAAAATAAAACCCACCCAATACACCCTTAAAAAAACCTAACACTAACCCCCTGAAGATCGACTTACTGTTCTGAAGACCGGACATCCTTCCACAAGGAAGCGGCAGAAGTCTTCATTCAACCACGCCAAAGTCCTCAACGAAGCCGGGAGAAGTCTCCATCCAAGCCGGGCAAAGTGGTCCTCCAGACGGACAGAAGTCTTCATCCAGATGGCATCTTCTATCTTCATCCATCCATCCGACGCGGAGCGGCTCCGTCTTCAAGACATCCGACGAGGAGCATCCTCTTCATCCGGAGTCTTCTTACTGAATGACGGTTCCTTTAAGTGACGTTATCCAAGATGGCATCCCTTAGATTCTGATTGGTTGATAGAATTCTTTCAGCCAATCGGAATTAAGGTAGAAAAAATCCTATTGGCAGATGCAATCAGCTTTTTTTTTATTTTGATAAGGCTATTAGATTAGGTGTAATTAGTTTAAATATCTTGTAGTCTTCATTCAACCGGGCCAAAGTCCTCAACAAAGCCGGGAGAAGTCTTCATCCAAGCCAGGGGGAAGTGGTCCTCCAGACGTACAGAAGTCTTCATCCAGACGGCATCTTCTATCTTCATCCATCCGACGCGGAGCGGCTCCATCTTCAAGACATCCGACGAGGAGCATCCTCTTCATCTGGAGTCTTCTTACTGAATGACGGTTCCTTTAAGTGACGTTATCCAAGATGGCGTCCCTTAGATTCTGATTGGTTGATAGAATTCTATCAGCCAATCAGAATTAAGGTAGAAAAAATCCTATTGGATGATACAATCAGCTAATAGGATTGAAGTTCAATCCTATTGGCTGATCCAATCAGCCAATAGGATTGAGCTCGCATTCTATTGGATGATTGGAACAGCCAATAGAATGCGAGCTCAATCCTATTGGCTGTTTGTATTTTTTTTACAGGTAAAAGAGCTGATTTCTTTGTGGCAATGCCCCGCAAAAGGCCCTTTTAAGGGCTATTAGTAGTTTAGTTTAGGCTAGGGTTTTTTTTTTATTTTGGGGGTGCTTTTTTATTTTGATAGGGCTATTAGATTAGGTGTAATTAGTTTAAATATCTTGTAATTTGTTTATTATTTTCTGTAATTTAGTGTTTTTTGTGTGTGATTTAGCTATTTAATTTAATTTATTTAATTGTTTTTAATGGAGTTAATTTATTTAATTGTAGTGTAGTGTTAGGCGTTATTGTAACTTAGGTTAGGTTTTATTTTACAGGTCAATTTGTATTTATTTTAGTTAGGTAGTTATTAAATAGTTGACAACTATTTAATAGCTATTCTACCTAGTTAAAATAAATACAAACTTGCCTATAAAATAAAAATAAACCCTAAGCTAGCTACAATGTAACTATCCTATATAATAAAAGGCCAAGTGTGTTTGTCCGAAGCTGTCATGCGCAGTAGACAGCACAGCACGAGGACAAACACACCTGGCCTTTGAGAGTCCCTAAGTCTCTGCTCTGCAGTGCGAGCAGAACCGAGCGTGGCTGGGGGCGTGGCCGAGCGCGAGGGCCGTGAGGGGGCATGGCCAAGCATGAAGGGGCGGGGCCAGGCGGCCCGTGAAAGGCTGTGCAGTGAGAGCTCAAAACAGCTCAAAAGAGGGGAGAGAGGGGGTAGGGAAAAGATAAGAAAGGTGAGAGAGATCAAGAGGGGAGAGAGAGAGCAAGAGGGTAGATAAAGGGAGCACAAGAGAAGGAGCAAAAGAGAGGGGGAGAGACAGCAAAAGAGAGGGGGAGGGAGAGCAAAAGAAAGGGGACAGAGAGATCAAAAGAGAGGGGGGGAAGAGAAAGAGAGGGGGAGGGGGAGAGAGAGAGGGGAGGAGAGAGAAAGAGAGAGGTGGGAGGAAGAGAGAGAGAGAGAGGGGGGAGGGAGAGAGAGAGGGGAGGGAGAGAGAGAAGGGGAGGGAGAGAGAGAGAGAGGGGAGGGGGAGTAAGGGAGAGAGAGGGGGAGGGAGAGAGAGAGGGGAGGGGGAGTGAGAAAGAGAGAGGGGAGGGGGATGGAGAGAGAGAGGGGGAGGGGGAGGGGGAGAGGGGAGGGAGAGAGAGAGGGGAGGGAGGGAGAGAGAGAGAGAGAGGGGGGAGATAGAGAGAAAGGAGAGAGAGAAAGGAGAGAGAGGGGGAGAGAGAGAGAGAGAGAGAGAGAGAGAGGGGGAGAGAGAGAGGGGAGAGAGAGGGGGAGAGAGAGAGAGAGGGGGGAGAGAGAGAGAGGGGGAGAGAGAGAGGGGAGAGAGCGCAAAAGAGGGGGGGAGAGAGCACAAAAGAGGGGGGAGAGAGAGTGCGCAAAAGAGGGTGGGATACAGAGAGCGCAAAAGAGGGGGGATAGAGAGAGCTCAAAAGAGGGGGGGAGAGAGAGAGCGCAAAAGAGAGGGGGAGAGAGCACAAAAGAGAGGGGGGAGAGAGAGAGAGCTCAAAAGAGAGGGGAGAGAGAGAGTGCAAAAGAAGGGGGGGAGAGAGCGCAAAAGAGGGGGAAGAGAGAGCGCAAAAGAGAGGGGGGAGAGAGATCTCAAAAGAGAGGGGGAGAGAGAGCGCAAAAGAGAGGAGGGAGAGAGAGCAAAAGAGAGGGGCAGGGAGAGAGCGCAAGGGTTGGGACTGCTGTACCCTGCAAAAAATGGCCCGTGTGAACGGGCTTTAGGACTAGTTAGTTATATTGTAGCTAGCTTAGGGTTTATTTTATAGGTAAGTATTTAGTTTTAAATAGGAATTATTTAGGTAATAATATTAATTTTTATTTAGATTTATTGTAATTATATTTAAGTTAGGGGGTGTTAGGGTAAGTGTTAGACTTAGGTTTAGGGGTTAATACATTTAGTATAGTGGCGGTGACACTGGGGGCGGTAGATTAGAGGTTAATAAACATAGATAGGTGGCGGCGATGTTAGGGACAGCAGATTAGGGGTTAATAATATTTAACTAATGTTTGCGAGGCGGGAGTGCGGCGGTTTAGGGGTTAATATGTTTATTATAGTGGCGGCGATGTCCAGAGCGGTAGATTAGGGGTTAATAAGTATAATGTAGGTGGCGACGATGTCGGGGCGGCCGATTAGGGGTTAATAAAAATAATGTAGGTGTTGGCGATGTTGGGGCAGCAGATTAGGGGTTAATAAGTATAATGTAGATGGCGGCGTTGTCCGGAGCAGCAGATTAGGGGTTAACAAATATGATGTAGGTGTCGGCGATGCCGGGGGCGGCAGATTAGGGGTTAATAAGTGTAAGATTAGGTGTGTTTAGACTCAGGGTTCATGTTAGGGTGTTAGGTATAAACATAAAATGTGTTTCCCAATAGGAATCAATGGGGCTGCGTTACTGAGTTTTACGCTGCTTTTTTGCAGGTGTTAGACTTTTTCTCAGCCGGCTCTCCCCGTTGATTCCTATGGGGAAATCGTGCACAAGCACGTATGACCAGCTCACCACTGACTTAAGCAGCGCTGGTATTGGAGTGCGGTAAGGAGCACAATTTTGCTCAACGCTCACTTCTTGCCTTTTAACGCCGAGTTTGTAAAAACCCCTTAATACCAGCGCTGCAGGTAAGTGAGCATTGAGAAAAAAATAATCGTTAGCACCGCATAGCCTCCAACGCAAAACTCGCAATCTGGCCGACTGTCTATTAAATATACATTACACAGTACAGTTACACTCATAATAACACTGTCTAATAAATATACATTACACAGTACAGTTACACACATAGTAACACTATATAATAAATATACATTACACAGTACAGTTACACTTATAATAACACTGTCTATTAAATATACATTACACAGTACAGTTACACTCATAATAACACTGTCTAATAAATATACATTACACAGTACAGTTACACTCATAATAACACTATCTAATAAATATACATTACACAGTACAGTTACACTCATAATAACACTATCTAATAAATATACATTACACAGTACAGTTACACTCATAATAACACTGTCTAATAAATATACATTATTACATAGTACAGTTACACACATAATAACATTGTCTAATAAATATACATTACACAGTACAGTTACACTCATGATAATACTTTCAAATAAATATAAATTGCACATTACAGTTACTTATAATAACACTATCTAATAAAAATTCATGACAAAGTACAGTTACACTCATAATAACACTATTTAATAAATATACATTACATAGTACAGTTACACACATAACACTATCTAATAAATATACATTACATAGTACAATTACACTTATAATAACACTATCTAATAAATATACATTACATAGTACAGTTACACACATAACACTATCTAATAAATATACATTACATAGTACAGTTACACTTATAATAACGCTATCTAATAAATATACATTACATAGTACAGTTACACTTATAATAACACTATCTAATAAATATACATTACATAGTACAGTTACACTTATAATAACACTATCTAATAAATATACATTACATAGTACAGTTACACTTATAATAACGCTATCTAATAAATATACATTACATAGTACAGTTACACTTATAATAACGATATCTAGTAAATATACATTACATAGTACAGTTACACTTATAATAACACTATCTAATAAATATACATTACATAGTACAGTTACACTTATAATAACGCTATCTAATAAATATACATTACATAGTACAGTTACACTTATAATAACGCTATCTAATAAATATACATTACATAGTACAGTTACACACATAACACTATCTAATAAATATACATTACATAGTACAGTTACACTTATAATAACACTATCTAATAAATATACATTACATAGTACAGTTACACACAACACTATCTAATAAATATACATTACATAGTACAGTTACACTTATAATAACACTATCTAATAAATATTCATTACAAAGTACAGTTACACTCATAATAACACTGTCTAATAAATATTCATTACAAAGTACAGTTACACTCATAATAACACTGTCTAATAAAAATACATTACACAGTAATGTTACACACATAATAACACTATCTAATAAAAATACATTACACAGTACAGTTACACACATAATAACACTATCTAATAAATACACATTACATAGTATAGTTAGACTCATAATAACACTGTCTAATAAATTTACATTACACCTAACAGTTAGACATAACACCATCTAATAAATATACATTACACAGTACAGTTACACAAATAATAACACTGTCTAATAAATATACAATACACAGTACAGTTACACTCATAATAACACTATCTAATAAATATACATTACACAGTACAGTTCTCAAAGATATGAGGTCTCAGTTGTTAGAAAAAAAAGTCTGGCATGTCTAAAGATGTCTATGTATGTATATATAAATACATGTATGTCTAAATATGTATACATTTGTATTTATGTATTTCTGTGTGTATATATGTATTTACAGAGATATACACCTAGAAACTCACAAATACATATGTACACACATTTATAGAGCACTTTGCAGTCAAGTAGATGAACACATGTAAAACCATATTTATACACTATTCATATTTATTAAAGTATTATATTATTTATTTACTGTAAATATTTGACATTTCAATGTTCTGCACATAGCAGAATATGTTCTAAATATTTCTAATTAGATGTTCCTATATATATATATCTGTATATATCTATACCTATATATCATCATATATATATATTGTTATAGATATATATTGTACCAAAAAACATCAGATATACAGTATGTAGAAATATGTATTTATGAATAAACAGAACATATTCTTGTATGTGAAGAACATTGGAATGTGAAATATTTATATTTTTATGTTGGGTTTAGCGCACATGAGAATATGTGATTGGGTTTGCGCAAGAGTGGGGTGTTTAATAAAACACACATACACACACACTTTTTTCTCTATTGACTTCTATGGGGGGAATAATTGAATGAACATGCGATATTCCAACTTCGTTTTTTTTAGGTCGTCGGGTTAACGCAAGAGCAAAACAATTTTACTTTCATCTCATAATACGAGCTCAACCAGATGAGCAAAATGATTACTTCTAGCGCCAGCCAGAACCCAAAGCCAGCTTCTGGAATCTTAGGGCAACCTGAAATGAAAACGTTTACTATGTTTTTATCAGCTAACAATACTGGTATACTAATAAAGAAAAACCTTTAGAAATAGCTGGGGGAAAAATGTTTTGCATAGTTCCTCCTTTTTGAAACAAGCTGTCCAGAAAGCCAGAAAGCAAGCAGAGTATCAGCTGTATGCAGGCTGAGCTTTAATTAACGGTGCTCAGTAGTGACACATGAAGACGACTGCGCTGACACATATTGCTCGCCTAGCGCTACATGTCTCTCACGTCAAGAAAGCATCAGAGCAGAGAAGAGAGATTACAGCAAGTGGGTGAGGACAGGTGCTGAGTTGGACACGAAGAGGCCCAGAATCCTGTTGTAACATTACAGACAGCTGTATAATACAAATAAAATGCAGGGCAGTTTGCCAGATTTAATCCCTATGCAGCGAGATTTCTGTACACAAACCACTTATGGGAGGTGGGGAAGAAAATATATTAAAAAGCAGGTTCCCAGATACAATCTTAGCCTTATGACTGTCATCCTCTGGGGCTCGAGAAGAAGAAAAAAAGAACATATTATTGTAACGGGAAGGATGATTTCTTTAAGCCAAATGATAAAGGAATAGTACAAGCATTGTCACACTCCTGTAGGTATTTGATATGACAGTTGGGGGCAGCTGAAACGCCCTCTGAATTGGAGATAGGATAGACCATTTATGGAGAGGATGGCTGAGTACCGGGTTGGCAAAGTCAAAGCAGAGAAATAGCTGCACAAATGAGTAGCAAAACTTAACACACGCTATTTGAGATGTCAGCTTCTATGAAAAGGGACATTAAAATTGTAATTTCTTTGTTGCATCTATAGGAGGAGATTTGAAAATATACTTAATCTTTTTTTATTTTATTTTTTATATTTATGTTTGATGCTTTTGGGACATGTTTCTATCCACAAATAGCGCTGTGAGATTTGTTTTCATCAGCCTGTAAGATTGGTCTTTCCTTAAAGGGACATTAAACAATAAATACATGCTAGATAGAATGATGCATTCAAACAAAAGATTAGTCCATGACTAACATGTAGATGTATTTTTTAAAGTTTCATTAGTTGTTTAAAAAGTGACAAAACAAGTGAAAAGTTTTAGTGTCTATAAAACACTGGGAGCTGCCATGTTGTAACTTGTGTTACCTTCTCTGCTGTGGCCAATTAGAGACAGTTATTGATAGGCCACTAGAGTGTGCAGCCAATGGTTGTGCTGGATTTAACAGTGTTCTGCACTTCCATTTCTAACAGGAGCTGAAAAGCTCACAATTTCAGAATGGATTTACAGGCAAAGAGGACAAAATAAATAATGAAAGTATATTGCAGAGCTGTTTTATATATATACAATTTATCATTTTATATTACCATCTCAAAGTGTTTAATGTCCATTTAATGATGAATGAAGAACAAACATGCACTTACTGTCAGTTTGAAAATACATTTAAATAGCTTTAACAAATTTTATCTATGTAAAATATTTCAGAGTCTATAGGACTCACTTTTAGTTTTCCTTATTTGTCTTTAAAGGGGCATTGTACACATTGTGCTTAAATGTTTTGTAGCTGATCTATTTATATAGCCCATCTGGGGTGTTTTTGAAAAAATGTATAGTTTTGCTTATTTTTAAATAACATTGTGCTGATTTTCAGACTCCTAACCAAGCCCCAAAGTTTTAGATGTATACTGATGTATACAGAGTCAGATTGCTTCTGTTTGTATAATGGGTCTTTTCATATGTAGGGGAAGAGGGAAGGTCTGCTCTCAGCCCCTTTTACTGGGTGTCCCAGCGTAACCTCATCAACAGTGCTAAACTGGGAGCTTCTAAGTAAGTTTTTAAAAGGTTTCATACTGGAATCTTTAGATCAGTATCTGTGCATATTATTCTTTATAGAAGTGTCTATTACATGCAGTTAAATGAAAATTCATGTATACTGTCCCTTTAACAGTTTATTTTTCGCACATGTCAGAGAGGGAGTTTCTTTTATTTCAATTTGAATGCATTTGTTATGCAAAGTTGTAAATGTGTTTTATGTGATGCCGAATTCGCTGGGACCCCTGGGCAAAGGCTATAGCAGTATTCCCCTTTTCAACAAAGCCATTTGATTTCTGTCTGTTTGCAATCAGAAGAAGCTGAAAAACTATTCCTCTATGAATTTAAGTCACCATCAGCTTAGCGCACCTTCAACTTGAGGGAATATAAAACCCAATTGTTTTGCTTTCATGATTCAGATAGAGCAGAAATTTCTAATTTACTCCTATTATTCATTTTTCTTCTTTCTCTTGCTATCTTTATTTGAAAAGCAGGAATGTGAGCTTAGGAGCAGGACCTTTTTTGTCCAGTAACTGGGTAGTGCTTGCTTACTGGTGTAAATGTAGCCACCAATCAGCAAGTGCTACCCAGAAGTGCTATTGATTGCATGTGAGCATTGCTGCAGCGTATCATGTCCGCCAGACATCGCTGAATGCGGACAGCATATGCTGTCGGCATTCAGCATTGTACAAGCATTTCTAGTGAACTGCTTGTGCAATGCCGCCCCCTGCAGATTCGTCCACTAGCAAGGGGTGTCAATCAACCCGATCGTATTCGATAGGGGTGAGTGCTGTACGCCACTCAGAGGTGGTGGATCCAGTTAAGAAGCAGCGGTCTTTAGATCGCTGCTTCTTAACTCCTGTTTCTGGCGAGCTTGATGGCTCATGCGGAAACAGGGCGAGATGGCCCATTCAGGGCATAGTAAATCGACCCCAATATCTCTAATATTTTTGAATGATTTTACCTTTATGAACAAATACTGTCACAAATCATGAATACATTTGGTATAATTCTTTTTAATCTTTTTGTTATTATCAACACAAAGTAACTATTATTTATTCATCTGTTCTGCAATATAGACTTCCTGAAAATCTGTCCTGAACATTTCTATGTAAAAAAGGAAGTTATTTTACCTCAAAATGTCTTCAGCGCAGCATAGTAAGTGCTCTGTTATACTTCAGCTACTCCTTTTTACTGTCATCTCAACAGCCGGGCCGTGGCCCAGTGCCGGGCCTTGGTGGTTCTGCTGGTGGGCCATGATTCAACATACATTTTAGCTACCCCTTTGCTTTGAACTGATCACCACTCAGAATTCCATATGTATAGTGCTGTGGGCCTATCAGAGTACCACTGTGCATGCACGCTATTGGCACGTAACAGCTATTTGGTGGGAAAACAGCACAGGACAAGGAACAGACAAGTTCAGCCATGGACACCACAGGTAAGTCCACAGGTAAATACCTTTAGTGCACTGGTTTTTAAACCTGTCCTCAGGCCTCCCCAACATTCCAGGTTTTCTGGATTACCTTGGATGAGAGTAGGTAAAATAACCGTGTTTACTAATCAGCTGATTGCTTCACCTGTGCTCCTGTTCAGATATCCTCAAAATGTGGCCTGTTATTAAGGCCTGAGCACAGGTTTTAAAACCAGTGCTTTAGTGCTACCAGCCTCCCACTGATATGTCAACTGTAATATTTTATACATACATACATATATATTACTCCCCCCCCCCCATGACTACCGGGCCCTTTGACACATCCAACTAAAATTTACCTGGCCTTGAGGTCGCTGGAGCTGAGAACCACTGATTTACATGGTGAAAAAAACAGCCAATCAACATCATCAGTGCTGCAATTACGCTTTGCTTTACTGTCATCTTGTGTTATTTTACAATCAATGCATAGATCCCATCTGGTCTATTTACAGACAGTTACTAATATTTGCTAGCACAAGAATAATACTTTACATGATTATGACACAGAAATGTAAGGCTAAAATGTTTTATGGAAATGATTAAAAAGGGCAAATTGAAGGTTAATTTACCAGAAATCTGTAAGGTGACGCTTCTCTTTATAAGAACCCCCCAGGCTTCCCTCTGTTCTCTCTCTCTCTCTTTGGCAGCATTAATAGTATTTCCCCTGGTTAGACAGTAATGTTATCAATTCTACTGCTTCCCATTGTCCTGCATGCATATTTAATGTAAATGCTTCTCTTTAGACACAGCCCTGGGCAAACTGCTGCCTCTCGATCCCTGATCTACAGACAAAACAGCTCACGGAAGCCCCACAGTTTCTCGGCACATTACGTTCCTGAACTTAGCTATTAACCTTTGCAATTTCCCTTTAGCCAGAGAAAGGGTTAACCCTTTCTGTAGTCTTTGACAAATCTTGTGCCACTCTAAATAGAAGTGTTGATGTCACTTTTCTTTCTGTTATGTTCACGCCTGACTTTTTAGAAGTATCAGCTCCTTGTGCAATATTACAGTAATATCAAATTTATTTAACAATCACAGCAAAACATTTACAAGCAAGGGTTTCTCATCTGGATTAAAGATCTGTATTATAAATGCTAATTGTACACGCTCTTGGGTAATGCAGCCAAAGCTGATTACAATATGGAGAGGTAGACACTAACACAAGATCTGTCTGAGCCTTTGCACTGCAGATCAATATGTTTTATTTGTAATTGCAAGAATATCCGCCAACAACCATGTCCCTTTTGGCCTTTCCTGTCTAGTTGTAAAGAAACAAGGAGTCAAAGTTTTATTTATTTATATATTTAAAAATCTAAGCTCAAACAAGCCAGTTTCAATCTCCTTTATAAATACATATTGAGGGCCATAGTATAACTTCCATGCAAAAAAGCAAACAGTATGGATTGTTAACATTGCTTGAGCAAAATCTTTAGGGCTCCATTTATCAAGCTCCTAGAACAGCTTCGGAGTGCCAGCGTTTCAGGCTCGTTGACGCTAGTTAAGTAGCTGAGGTCTTAAGACAGCTGCTACTTAACCACCCCACAACCTAAAGTGTGGCAGATTTCAATCATTCCGATCAGATCCAATGGGGATGATTGACAGCCCCTGCTTGAATTCGATTGGCAGTGCCCAAGCAGGGGGCGGCATTGCACATGGTAGTGAACCTCGTCCACCCTGCAGGGGAAATGCTTGCACATTTGCGCTGGTATTACAAGGCTATGGTTGAGATATATATGTTGCATGTGGTAGTATAAAGAGCACTACAATAGTCATGTTGACTAGGATAGTTATTTGCTATATACCTTCCATATTTTTTATTGTACAATAGCAAGTGATAACAGTTAATTCAAGCTCAAAAAGAAAAGAGTAAGAAAACAATAATTCCTTACCAAATAAGGACAAGGCAGCACTGTTTTAAAAATGTGCTTTATTAAAATCATGAGAGACTGAGTCTACCAACACCCCACCTAAATACATAAAAACACAGTAAAAAACCTTGCAAGGTTTATGAAAAATCAGTACAGTCAGAATGTTAATGAACCCCCCCCCACATGCTAGCATGTACCTAGGCCAGCCACTACATAGCTCATATGGGATCCGAGTTCCTCAAGTGTCAAAAGACATGCTCCGGTAACAACTCTTCAGCTGAAAAAGGAAAGTAGAATGACATGTCCCAATGTAAGACCGGGCACAAAGTGTAACAACGCGCTCTGGGTCGCCGGCCCCCACATCGCTACTACTATAATAAACCTATTAACCCCTAAACCGTCGGCCCCCTACATAGCTACTAATAAACTAAACCTATTAAACCCTAAACCGCTAGGCCCATATTGCAAATCACTAAATTAAAATATTGACCCCTAAACTTAACACCCCCCTAACTTTAAATTAAATTTACAATATAACTATATTAAAATAAATAAAAACTTACCTGTGAAATAAAAAAACTATAAATAAACATAACTATTGTAATAAAATAAAATAAACTACAAATAAAAAAAAACCTAAACTACAAGATTAAAATAACCTAACACTACAAAAAAATAAATAAAATCTAACATTACCAAAAAATAAAACCGCTAAACTTACAGAAAAAAAACCCACTAAGATTACAAAAAATAATAAACAAAATGATCCAAAATAATAAAAATTACACCTGATCTAATAGCCCTATAAAAACAAAAAAGCCACCCCAAAATATAAACACCCCCTAACCTAACAATAAACTACCAATAGCCCTTAGAGGGCCTTTTGTAGGGCATTGCCCTAAGTTAAACAGCTCTTTTACCCAAAAAAATTATACAAAGTCCCCCGTAAGTCAAATCCCCACCCAACCAACCCTCCAAAATAAAATAAGCTACCCATTGCCCCTAAAGGGGCATTTGTATATACGTTGCACTTAAAAGGGTATTCAGCTCTTTTACTGCCCATTAAAATAAAAAAGCTCTAATCTAAAAAAAAAAAAACACCCAAAATAATCTTAAAACTAACCCCGGGAAATCTATTCACAGTTCTTGTAGTAAGGACATCCATTTTGATCCAGGCGGCGAGAAGTCTTCATCCAGGTGGCAACATTTTCCTCCATTGCGGGGACATCTCATATCTTCAGCCCGGTGGCGTGGAGCTGTGATGGCGCGGAGCAGAGCTGTCCAGGACCGGTGGCAATACCCAGCGCGGAACGTCCTCTTCATGTGATCGACCGCCGCACACTGAAGCTTAAATGCAAGGTACCCTTTTTATATTGGGGTACCGTTGCATTCCTATTGGCTGAAAAATTCAAATCAGCCAATAGAATGAGAGCTGCTTAAATCTTATTGGCTGATTTGAACAGCCAATAGGATTTAAGTAGCTCTCATCCTATTTGCAGATTTAATTTTTTCAGCCAATAGGAATGCAATGGTACCCCAATATAAAAGGGGTACCTTGCATTCAAGTTTCAGTGTGCGGTGGTCAATCGCATGAACAGGACGTTCCATGCTGGATGACGCTGCTGGTCCTGGACAGCTCCGCTCTGCGCCACCGTGATGAAGATAGAAGATGCCCCCGCGATGGAGGAAGATGTCGCCACCTGGATGAAGATTTCTCACTACCTGGATGAAGATGGATGTCCGAACTTCAGGAACTGTGAGTAGATTTCCTGGGGTTAGTGTTAGTTTTTTTCTGGGTGGTTTTTTTTAGATTAGTGCATTTTTATTTTAATTAGCAGGAAATGAGCCAAATGCCCTTTTAAGGGCAATGCCCATACAAATGCCCCTTTAGGGGCAATAAGTAGTTTAGGATTTTTTAGAGTTAGGTTTTTGATTTTGGGGAGTTGGTTGGGTGGAGGGTTTTAATTTAGGGGGGGACTTGGTAATTTTTTAAGGTAAAATAGCAGTTTAACTTACGGCAATGCCCTACAAAAGGCCCTTCTAAGGGTTCATTGCTAGGTTAAGCAGTGTTTTTATTTTGGGGTGGCTTTTTTGTTTTTATAGGGCTATTATTATTTTGGATAATTTTGTTTATTATTTTTTGTAATTTTAGTGTTTTTTTATTTTCCGCAATTTTAGCGTTTTTATTTTTTGGTAAAGTTAGATTTTCTTTATAACCTCACCTGCTCTGAGGCAACGGACTGAAATCAACTTGATAGAATACGATCGGGTTGATTGACACCCCCTGCTAGTGGCCGATTGGCCGCGAATCTGTAGGGGGCGATATTGCACCAGCAGTTCACAAGAACTGCTGGTGCAATAACAAATGTCGACAGCATATGCTGTCGCCATTTATCGATGTGCAGCGGACATGATATGATACATAATATTATGTCCGCTTGCACATTAATAAATTGACTCTATAGTTAGTTTTTTTTTAATTTGTAATTTTTTTTTTATAGTGTTAGGTTATTTTAATCTTGTAATTTAGTTTTTTTTTATTTGTATTTTATTTTATTAAAATAGTTATGTAGGGCTTATTTATAGTTTAATCTTAGTTTTTTTTATTTTAAGATAGTTATATTGCAAATTTAATTTAAAATTAGTTGGCTTTAGGATTAGGGGTTAATAGTTTAATTTAGTGATTTTCGATGTGGGGACCTGCGGTTTAGGGGGTAATAGGTTTAGTTTATTTGTAACGATATGGGGTGCCGGTGGATTTGGGGTAAATAGGTTTATTTAGTGTCGGCGATGTTGGGGGCAGTGGATTAGGGGTATTTAGACTAGGGGTTTATGTTAGGTTTTAAATAACTTTCCCCCCTTAGATATCAATGGGGATTGCGTTACCATGATCACCATTCCACCATTTTCTAACACTTTCTCCCCATTGATGTCTATGGGGGAAAGCGTGCACGAGTACGTAAAGTCAGGCCTTGGGTTTTATGCGGTATGGAGTTTATCGCACCGTACCGCACAACAAAAGAAGGTTTTGGCTTAACTTGTAATGGCAGTGCTATGGAAACTGTGATAATGCTCATTTTGTTGTGTTATTTATACCCCCGGTATAGCGCAAAACTTCTAATCTTGGTGTATATGATTGCTAGAATTAGAAATAGACAATTTTTTTGCATTTAGTGTGCTATTTATGAGCCAAATACTTCCCCCTCTTATTAAATTTTTTTCTGGAGTCACAATTAGACATTTTACATTTCATATTATTTTTGTTGTTTTAGCTTTTTTTGTTTTTAATATGTTACGCAGATTTTATATTTACAATACAGCAAGTGTGATGTGCAACATTGAAACCATAATTGTTTTTACTGTTGAATATGTATCAACAATGATATCATGTTTCATGCACTTTAAGTATATTGTTAATCATTTATGTTATCACACTCTGCAGTAATTTAAGATTTAATAAGGTGCCTTTTTATATTTTTTAATATTATTACTTGCATGACCCTTTTCCTTTTTCAACATATTTAAAGGGACAGTCTAGTCCAAAATAAACTTTCATGATTCAGACAGGGCATGCAATTTTAAACAACATTCTAATTTACTTGTATCACCAAATTTGCTTTGTTCTCTTGGTATTCTCAGTTGAAAGCTAAACCTAGGTAGGCTCATATGCTAACTTTTTAGACCTTGAAGGCCACCTCTTATCTGAAAGCATTTTGACAGTTTTTCACCACTAGAGGGCATTATTTCATGTGTGTCATAAAGATAACATTGTGCTCACGCATGTGGAGTTACCTAGGAGCCAGCACTGATTGGCTAAAATGCAAGCCTGTCAACTGGGGAATGGGTTATAAAGGAATTAAACAATACAAATTCTGGTGTAGACTGTCCCTTTAAACTCTCTGAGCATATGATGGGCATATAAATTGCACTGATTGGAGGAGACATCATGTAGCATAGACGGATTGGCCTATTTTAAATAAATGATTGTGGCCATATCTGCAAAAAAACAAAGTCTGTTTGTATACAGACGAAACGCGTAGAGACTCATCCTCCTCATGGGTTTCTGATGAAGGGATCATCTCCGGGTCAACCATCGTTTCTTCCAGTGCGTGGCTTGGCGGCTCGAGCGTTAGGAAAAGACAAGCTGAGGACCCAGGTCCTGCTAGAACCAAAGGACTTTTGTGTGTTTTTTAACTATTGCACACATATTTCATAACTTTGTAAGTAGCCATTTGTCTGAGCGCTTATTTGATATTACATTTTCTACACCTGAATTGGTTTGTGCTCATTTTGTGTTCTTTTCGTCAGAGCTGTCAGTGCCTTGTATTGTGCTTGCAATAACTCGATTTACATGATATAACTAGGGTGACCATATTGCCGCTTTAAAAAGGGACACATATGAAAAATACATGTCAGGGTTCTTATACAAATCATTTCTTTAAACAGCCCTGAAAACAGCCCTAACATATGTATTTCATATTTTTCATATGTGTCCCTTTTTAAAGCGACAATATGGTCACCCTAGATATAAGTCACTGCCAGCCCTCTAAGCAGACTCATTGTTTAAAATGGAGCATATTGGAACATGTTTCACATGCACTGTAAACACTTAAAATACAGTGTAACAGCTTTAATTAGAAGCATTTTTATTTAAAGGGAAAGTTTAGGCAAAATTAAACTCTCATGATTCATATAGGGCATGTAATTTTAAACAACTTTCCATTTTACATTTATCATCAAATTTTTCTTTGTTCTCTTGATATTCTTTGTTGAAAGCTAAACCGAGGTAGGCTCATATGCTAACTTCAAAGCCTTTGAAGGCATGCGCCTTATTTCAGTGCATTTTGAAAGTTATTCACAGCTAGAAAGCACTAGTTCATGTGTGCAATAAAGATAACATTGTGTTCACTCCCATTGAGTTATTTATGAGTCAGCACTGATTGGCTAAAATGCAAGCCTGTCAAAAGCACTGAGATAAGGAGGAAGTCTGCAGAGGCTTAGATACAAATTAATCACAGAGGTAAAAAGTATATTAATGTAACAGTGTTGGTTGTACAAAACTGGAGAAAGGGTAATAAAGGGATTAAATATATTTTGAAAGAATAAATATTTTCAAGTATACTGTCTCTTTAAGCAAGTATATTGCAAAAACATCTTATAATAAAAAGTGAAATGCATTGATTTGCATTTCAGTTTTGGTTGGAGTATTCCTTTAGAGGCTAGGTTAGAGCTAAGGTTAATTTCTAGGGAAAAGTACAAGCTTAGAACCACAGTTATAGTTAGGTTTGTGGTTACAGACTAGGGTTTCTAGTAGTTTGGGTTAATGCTAGAGTCACATTTAGGGCTAGGACATGGCTTGTGTCAAGGCTAAAGGTTGGTCTATGGTTAAGACAAATGTTAGGCTTCTGGATAAAGCTAAGGTTAGGAATGTGGTTAGTGTTATAATTTGGTTCATGACTACACTTAGGAATGGCGCTAGGGTCAAATGAGCCAATTAACAGTTGCTAGGGTAAGGTATAGCTGATAGGGTAAGATAAGTTGCAGTATGTTTGAATTTAGAGCTAGGGTTAGTTTCAGTGATAGAACTGGGCTAGGGCTTGGTTTGGGTAAGACTAAGGAATGGGCTAGGGTTAGAGCTAGGGTTAGTTTCAGTGATAGAACTGGGCTAGGGCCTGGTTTGGGTAAGACTAAGGAAAGGGCTAGGGTTAGAGCTAGGGTTAGTGTCAGTGATATAACTGGGCTAGGGCTTGGTTTGGGTAAGACTAAGGAAAGGCTAGGGTTAGAGCTAGGGTTAGTGTCAGTGATAGAACTGGACAAGGGCTTGGTTTATGTAAGACTAAGGAAAGAGCTAGGGTTATGATTAGGTATAGGGTTAGTGGCTAGGATAGGGCTAGCCTAGGATTAGGTATAGGGGTATATGGCTGGGCTAGGATTAGGTATAGAATTAGTGGCTAGGCTAGGGCTAGGTATAGAGTTAGTGGCTAGGCTAGGGCTAGAAATAGGTATAGAGTTAGTGGCTAGGCTAGGGCTAGTAATGGGTATATAGTTAGAGGCTAGGCTAGGGCTAGTGTTAGGATTAGGTATAGAGTTATGTGGCTAGGCTAGGGCTAGGGTTAGGACTAGGTATAGGGTTCTGGCTAGGCTAGGCTAGGGTTGGGATTAGGTATATGGTTAGTGCTAGGCTAGGTCTGGGAAGTGTTAAATCTAGGGTTGTGTTTAGGGCTAGTGTTATGGCTGTAGCTACAGTTTGGGCTAGGGATTAGTCTGAGGTTAAGACAGTTACAGCTATATCACAAACTAGGGTTAGGGTTAGGTATAGAGTTAGTGGCTAGACTAGGGTTAGGATTAGGTATAGAGTTAGTGGCTAGGCTAGGGTTGGATTAGGTATAGAGCTAGTGACTAGACTAGGGCTAGGATTAGGATTGGGTATAGAGTTAGTGGCAAGGCTAGGGCTAGGGCTAGGGTTAGGATTAGGTATAGACTTAGTAGCTAGGCTAGAGCTAGGGTTATGATTAGGTATAGAGCTAGTGGCTAGGCTAGGGCTAGGGTTAGGATTAGGTATAGAGTTTGTGGCTAGGCTAGGGTTAGGATTAGGTATAGAGCTAGTGGCTAAGCTAGGACTAGGGTTAGGATTAAGTATAGGGTTAATGGCTAGGCTAGGGCTAGGGAAGTGTTAAATCTAGGGTTGAGTTTAGGGCTAGTGTTTTGGCTGTAGCTATGGATGGGCAAATGTTTCTAAAAATTAGAAATTTAAAATGAATTTTGATACGTTCGTTTGAATTGAATTTCGAATGTTTATATAACATTCTAACATTCTATTTTTGAATTTTCATTTTCAAATTCTTCAATAAAATTCGAAAATATTTGTTCGAATAATAAAATGTTTAACTACGTATTCATTCAATTTCGAAATGTAATATTCAAATTCAAATGTCACATTCGAATTTGAATGTAAGATTCAAATTCAAAATAATATTTCTAGTCTACAACTGTTTAATAAATGTAATATTCGAATTTGAATGCTACATTCAAATTCGAATGTCACATTCGAATTCGAAATAGTATTTCTAGTCTAATACTGTGTTTTTTAAATGTAATATTCTAATTCGAATGTGACATTTGAATTCGAATAGTATTTCTAGTCTACAACTGTGTTTAATAAAGATAATATTTGAATTTAAATGCTACATTCAAATTTGAATGTCACAATAGTATTTCTAGTCTAATACTGTGTTTTATAAATGTAATATTCAAATTTGAATGTGACATTTAAAATCGAATGTGACATTCAAATTCTAAATAGTATTTCTAGTCTACAACTGTTTTATAAATGTAATATTCAAATTCGAATGTCACTTTCAAATTTGAATGTCACATACGAATTCGAATGTCACATTCAAATTCGAAAGTGACATTTGAAAACTGTAAATAACATTCGATAATAGAATTTTTAATAATATTCGTTCTTATCAACATTCTGTTATGTAAATCGAATTTCAACAATAACATTCGTTCTAACATTCGAATTTGAATATAAACACATTCGCCCATCCCTAGCTGTAGCTACAGTTTGGGCTTGTGACAAAGCTAGGGATTAGTCTGGGGTTAAGACAGTTACAGCTATATCACAAACTAGGGTTAGGTATAGAGTTAGTGGCTAGGCTAGGGCTAGGATTAGGTATAAGGTTAGTGGCTAGGCTAGGGAAGTGTTAAATCTAGGGTTGTGTTTATGGTTGTGTTTATGGTTAGTTTTATGGCTTGAGCTACAGTTACGGCTTGTGACAAAGCTAAGGATTTTTACTGGGGTTAAGACAGTTACAGCTATATCACAAACTAGGGTTAGGGTTAAGTCATCTGTTTGCAGATGATACAAAAATTTGTAACAGAGTGGATGTTCCAGGGGGGTAGACAAAATGAGAAGTGATATACAACAATTAGAGGATTGGACAAACGACTGGGATCTAAAGTTTAACACAGCAAAGTGTAAAATAATGCATTTAGGGAAGAAAAATCCAAATCTTAATTACAAACTCAATGACATTTTACTGACTGTTACAGATGAGGAACAGGACTTGGGAATTATTTTTTCAGATGATTTAAGACTCAGTAAACAATGAAGTAATGCAGTGAGTAAGGCTAGCAGAATGCTTGGATGTATTGGTAGAGGTATTTGCAGCAGAAATAGTAAGGTTCTTATGCCACTTTATAGATCATTAGTTAGGCCTCATCTTGAGTATTGTGTACAGTTCTGGAGGCCATATCTTCAGAAGGATATTAACAAACTTGAATCTGTGCAAGGAGGGCTACCAAAATGGTACATGGTCTAAAAAATAAAACTTACCAGGATAGGCTCAATGACCTAAATATGTATAGCTTAGAGGAGAGAAGGGAAAGATGTGATATGATAGCAACTTTCAAGTACATTAAAGGGTTTAGTAAAACTGAGGCTGTGGGTATTTTACATAAAATGGAAAATTCAAGAACAAGGGGTCATGAGCTCAAGCTAAAGGGTAGTAGATTCAGGAGTAAGTAGATTCAGGAGTCATTTGAGGAAGCTTCTTTACAGAAAGAGTGATTGATTTATGGAATAAACTTCCTCAAGAGGAAGTAGCAACAAACACTGTGGGGGACTTTAATAATGCATGGGACAAGCATAAGGCTATCCTACAAACTAGATAAGTTTATACTGTTAGGTAAGGTCGGGCAGACTTGCTGGGCCTATGGCTCTTATCTGCCGTCAGTATCTATGTTTCTATGTTATGGCTAGGGCTAATATTAGAGATAGGGATTTGTTTATAATTACAGTTAGAGTTGGAGTTTTGGTCAAATGAGCCAAGTAACAGAGTTTATGAGGTAAGGTAATGGTTTACTTCCCATAAATTATATTTCTATGGTTACTCAAGATAGATTGGTGTATGTCTGAGTTTATTGCTAGGGATAGGTTGAGGGCTAGAGTTCAGTTTGGGTTAGGAGTAAGGGCCATGGTTAGAATTAGGGTTAACATATGGTATATAGCTAAGGATAGGATTAGAGCTAGTGTTGGATTAGGGCCAGGCCTAACCTTTTGGATGGAGGAAGAGGCATTGCCTCCCTGTCTTGCTTCCAAGGAGATTAACATATGACCTTGAAGCTCAGGCATAGACTGACCATAGGGCATACAGGGCAAATGCCCAGTGGGTATGGCTCTTATGTAGGCATTGCTGCGATATGCCACCCTCTCTTGTGTAACAGTAGCAAAGCTTTAACAGTCTATATTATGAGGGGAGCATTATTTATCGCTCCCGCTTGCATGTTAAAACCGCTAGATGGAGGCTTTTTGTGTGCATCAGGTAGCGTGTGTAGTAAAAGTTGACAGTCAAAAGTTTTTGCACTAACCTGACGCACAGAAAAAGCAAAACTTTATATATCGTGACCAAGTTAACATATTCCCCCATAGACATTAATGGAGTATGAAAAGTGGAAAAATTAGACAATCAAATCTTGAACACAAATCCATTAAAATTCGGTAATAGAATGTGATTTCCGGTTTTCGATACTTTTGTTTTTGAATGTACATAATTAGATTTAACAAATACTGTTCAGAGGTTCAAAAATTCATGTGGTAGAGAATTTAGTAAACAGATACATAATAGTTACAAATATATTGATTTTAATTTTTGTTTTTTGAATATTGCACAATTCAAATATTACAGTTAAAGAGAGCATTATCTTTACTATTATAAATATATTTATTCAAATTGTTTTAATTATTATTAATTTATTTATATTATTATTCAATATTTGAATGGAATATTACATTTAAAGATAGCATTAGAAATACTATTACATTAAAAGAATGTTAGAATGTTGCACAAACATACGAATAAACAAATGTGTCAAAATTTGTTTCCATTTTTGAATGTTGCAAAACCCTAAATTCACATTCCAATGTTCTTCACATAGCAGTATATATTCTGCTTATTCTTAAATACATATATATATATATATGTGATGGTTTTTATATATACAGATATATAGATAGAAAGAAAGTGCAATGCCTTTAGCTAACGCCTGTTGATAGAATGAATTCATACAAAACGTGCAGTTATATATACATGTGATAGATGTAGCTTTTCGGTATATGCAGCTCAATATGAGGTTAGGGAGCTGAGCCAAACTGAGTAGCAATTGGTGCTAAAGGGACACTGAACCCAATTTTTTTCTCTCGTGATTCAGATAGAGCTGCAATTTTAAGCAACTTTCTAATTTACTCCTATTATCAATTTTTCTTCGTTCTCTTGCTATCTTTATTTGAAAAAGAAGACATCTAAGCTAAGGAGACAGCCAATTTTTGGTTCAGGATCTGGACAGCACTTGTTTATTGGTTGGTGAATTTATCCACCAATCAGCAAGAACAACCCAGGTGATTCACCAAAAATGGTCCGGCATCTAAACTTACAATCTTGCTTTTCAAATAAAGATACCAAGAGAATGAAGAAAGTTTGATAATAGGAGTAAAATATAAAGTTGCTTAAAATTGCATGCTGTATCTGAATCACGAAAGAAAAAAATTGGGTTCAGTGTCCCTTTAAGGAAAGAGTTAAACACAATAATGATGTTGCTTATGGTTTAACAACTTATATCAGGAAGACAATGAAACTGACAAGTTTAGGATAGTATTTCTGCAGCATTGAGCTAGAGTCTTAAGACTGAGTTCATCAAAAAGTGTAGTAGTAATTCATACAGCTGAGATTGAACAAGACTGTGTAGTAATGCAGGTAATCGTTAGAGAACAAAACAGTCAATGGTATTGCATAGACATCTGGATATACAGTAGGTAAGTATGAGATGAGAACTCCGATAGGAGTTATACTTGCGGTAAGTTGTTGGTTTAGAGCAGCCCAGGTGAATAGAATTGATGATCCGTAAAGCTCCGGCTCTGGTTGAATTGGATAGCTTGTGCACTGAGAACGAGGCTGATGACATCACGCTATGGAACAGCGTGTGAGAGAAATTCTGATCAGACTCTGCTTCAGACTAACTGCAGGAGGTCAGCAATGGAGAGAGAATGTCTTAGACAAGTTAGAGGAGTCTCACTTGTAAATAGTCCTTGTTAGGATGTAGGGAGGGACGGCAAAGTGGCGGTAAAAGATCTAAAATGCATTGGTAAACTCAAATTACAGACTCAATGACACTTTACTGACAGTTACAGATGAGGAACAGGACTTGGGAATTATTATTTTAGATGATTTAAAACTTAGTAAACAATGTAGTAATGCAGCGAGTACGGCTAGCAGAATGCTTGGATGTATTGGTAGAGGTATTTGCAGCAGAAATAGTAAGGTTCTTATGCCACTTTATAGATCATTAGTTAGGCCTCATCTTGAGTATTGTGTGCAGTTCTGGAGGCCATACCTTCAGAAGGATATTAACAAACTTGAATCTGTGCAAAGGAGGGCTACAAAAATGGTACATGGTCTAAAAAATAAAACTTACCAGGATAGGCCTGGCGCAATGACTTCAATATGTATAGCTTAGAGGAGAGAAGGGAAAGAGGTGATATGATAGCAAATTTCAAGTACGTTAAAGGGCTTTGTAAAACTGAGGCTGTGGGTATTTTACATAAAATGGAAAATTCAAGAACAAGGGGTCATGAGCTCAAGCTAAAGGGTAGTAGATTCAGGAATAAGTAGATTCAGGAGTAAGTAGATTCAGGAGTAATTTGAGGAAGCTTCTTTACAGAAAGTGTGATTGATTTATGGAATAAACTTCCTCAAGAGGTAGTAGCGACAAACACTGTGGGCGACTTTAAAAATACATGGGACAAGCTATCCTAGGAACTAGATAAGTTTATACTGTTAGGTAATATCGGGCAGACTTGCTGGGCCTATGGCTCTTATCTGCCGTCAATATCTATGTTTCTATGTTACTAAAGTAAACACAAGGCAGATAAAGAATTATCACTGTTGTTTGCCAATATTCAGCAAAGGCTTAGTGGAAGGTTGATCCTTAAATAGGAAGTTAATGAAATAGGAGGAGTTTAGGTTTTAAAGGTATAGGTGTATAGGTGTATTTAAAAGGTATAGGTGTTTATATAAACTACATAGTTAAAGGGACATTCTACACCCTACCATAAGCTTTTCATACCTTCTCTAACACACGAATAAAGCATCCTGCAACAGGTCAATTGCACAGCAGCTTGAACTTAGTAGCTGAAATTTCAAAAAAGTATAGTTTGTAAGCAGCCATAAATGGCCACCAGACTCCGCCCACCTCTTCCTTTCTGTCAGTCTGAGGAATTCTATGGTGCAGGTTTACTTGTGCATGTACTAAATTAAAATAATAAGATATTGTAAAGGGGCATCAATAGAGAGGAACACTTCAAAGTAGTGACCACACATGCGCAAGTTTACATGTAAGACTCAGAAATTGTATTCACAAGTCAATGTTGATTAGATGCTCCCCACATACCTACTAAGACACGCACCAGGTGGGTGGAGTCTGGTGATCATTTTCAGCTGCTTACAAACTATACTTTTTATTTTTATTTCAGCTACTAATTGACCCGCTACAGGATTCTTGTTTCATGTGTACAAGAAGGTATGTAAAACTTATGGTAGTTTGTAGACAGTCCCTTTAAACACTTTATTAAATATGAATTTTGCATAAATATGCTCTTAGATGTTTTCATCTACTTGACTGCAAAGGGCTCTAATGCACTTATACAGTATCTCTCTATCTATCTATATATATATACATAAAATAAGAAACTTGCACTCACTGGTCCTTTTCAAAAATCTTTACTGTGGTACAAAGTATCCCCTTCCTCAGACCGCTGCAAGTTTCTTATTTGTTCTATTATATCCACTAGCACCCTGGCAGAACATTTGGAAGTATGAGTGCACATCTCTGCTATATATATATATATATATATATATATATATATATATATATATATATATATATATATATATATATATAAGCAAAATGAGTCAATTGCACTCTCACAAACAATTTCTCCAAGGGCCAGGGTGCTAGAGTAGGTGATATGTAGTAGAACAGCACTCTCTGGACTTAAATTCAAACAATTCTAGGTGGTCCATAGTGCTGATAGGGTAATGATGGGTCAGTCTGGATGATCTCCCATTTTTCTTTTAAAGTTACCCCCAGTGTCCTTGTGCTGGGAGTGTATGACGTGATAAAGTTTATTCTCTTCTGGTTGTATTTACTATACACTGTAAGGCTGGTTGCTATGACAACCATTTTTGGCGTTTTTTCACAAGGGGGAGGGGTCTATGTATGTTTAAATGTTGGCTTCACTTGAATGTTGTTGGTCTGATGAAGGGGAGCATTCCCCGAAACGTTACCTATTAAACTATCTGTTTGAATTTAAGTCCAGAGAGTGCTCTTTTCTATTCTACTATATATATATAGACATGTAAATACATAAATACATATGTACACACAAATAAACATACTTTTTAGTTGAGCGTAATAGTTAACCAGAGCTCTGAAGTTGTGCTATCCAGATGTGTTACATTCAATTGCACTGAAGCAAATGCTTTTACTTTCAACTCATAATACACGTGCTACTTCCAGCACTTTCAAAAAGCCATGATAAACCTCTTTTCATTTGCACACAACATTTAGCACGCCACTCGTAATCTAGCCCCTTGTAAAGCAGAACGTGCATTTTATGTCTAGCTGTTAAGCAGAGGTGCTGCAAAATGAGAGATCTAATATATTATGGTTACCTAGCTGACAGAGGTCTAACTGATGTGGGCTGCTTCCCCTTTAAATGCCTGGGCCCATTTATGGTTCCAGTCCAGTCCTGTTGAAGCCACATTATGTCTACAGTAAAATGTGCAATATTTGCACTCTAATTTAAATGAGACAACACACAGAGATACAAAAGATAAATTAATGCCTTTACTGTCTTCAAAGTACAGGTATAATGCTGGTTCTTGTAAATCAGACAAAAAAATACCCTCAGCCCGCTAGGAACTAATGCACTTAGCAGATTTGTTTCACGACTCTTAGCAATTGGCATTTATGCCTCTCAACAATAAACATGATAAATATTTCATGTGCAGCTTTACCGTGAACCACTGTTAACAACACAACAGTTTATGATGCGGAGAGGTGATGAGTAGCAGAGGGACCTGCCAAACGTCATCTTCAGAAAGATTTGGAATGACATGCAAGTGAGTATATGAGAGGCAGAGGCCTCCTCCAGAGAGCGTATCATACACAGGGTATCATAACACTGAATCCTCCATACATCTCCTCAGCATAGGAATGTGTTGTGTTTTTGACAATGGCCATCCTCTGTAGAGTGTAAGCTTTCACATAGCGCTATTGATAGGTCAAAAGATGAAGTGTGTTTTTTATAAAGACGTCAGTTCCCAGCTCCTTATTGACATATTATTTGAGTAGTTTTAGCCCCTCATCAGGTGAAGCTATTTTTTCCATGACACTGAGAAAAATGTCCCGGGCATCAAGAAATTGATCAACTGGCTATATTATTCTGAGGTCATTGTCTTCATCCATTGCTTGTGAAGAGTCATTAATTCACAAAAGACATTTTGCAGACTATTATCTTCTGAAACAATTGCTTGCTATATATAACACGCCAATCTACTCCATACAAGAACTCAATAGGGGTCTGAATAGTTGAAATGTAAAATGTCACTGCTACAGATGTAACACTATATAATTCTACTTTACCATAGAGTAAAAGATGAGATTTTAAACAAACATAAAACAAAACAAATACACAAATGTATCAGAAGACAATGGATTTTGCATAATATTGAACTACAAATACATTTACTCAAGACAAAAGGTCAGTTTTAGGGGTTAAGAGAAATCTAGTTTTTCCATATAAGCGAATTCCAGTTATTTAACGTAGGAAAAGGTACAGTTATAGCACTTTATATTGTGACTGTAGATAAGTACGTCTTAAAAAATGTAAAGATAGATTGTGTATCAAAGGGTTAATAAAATAATGTGCTAAATAGAATGAATAACTTTTATTCCATTCTACATAAACTGTCTAGAAAATATAGACAGGATTGTTTTGCATTATAATGATTTATAAGCACCTATTTTTGCAGAGTCAGGAAAATCAACTCCAGTTTCTAAAATAATAAAATGCAAAAATGAACTCCTTTATATATTTTCCTAGTTGGCCTCAGCAAAGGAGATAAGTTAAACATCAGAAGGCTTTTTAAGGGGTATGTCCCTGGATTGCTATGCAATACAAATTTTATTAGCAAAATTATAGTTTTAAATGTTTTTAAAACACGTATAGGGCTATATTATAAATGGCACGCTAATGAAAGAGCGAACACGATAACCAGGTTTGTTTGACTATGCTATCATTAGCATGCAACTTTGATATTACAAGCCCATGGTAAAGCACGCCGCTCGAGAGCAACCTACAGGGCCGGACTGGGACCAAAAATAGGCCCGGGCATTTTTAGGCATAGCAGCCCACTCCACCCCCCCCCCCCATCACAAGTATAATGTACTTGTTTACATGAAAAAAACAATTAATATTTCTAACATCATAGAATTTATCACTGTATATAAACAGACAGACACTTACTCACACACATACTTACAGACTTACAAACATATGCACAGACTTGTACGCTCTCACACGTACACACACGTACAGACTTAAACACATTTAAATATTCAGCTGTACAATTTTAAATGTGTTTTTTTTAGTATAATTGCTGATGAACACTACTTGACAACTAATCACCTTTGTTGGTCTACTCTAACAGTAATTTGGCTGTTCTGGTAGCTGAGGAGTTACTGTGCCAAAGTGTATTGTTCCTATTCATCCTCTCTCTGTCTGGGTCAGACCTTCCCCAGCAGCAGAATGAAAACTAAACTTTGCACCTCTCTGATTCTTCACCTCCCTGACTCAATACATAACTTTTATAAATGGTTGCAAAATTAGCCACTTGTAAATTAGCAACAGTTGTAAAATGGCTAAAAGAAAATATGCAACCAACCAGGTTATGCAAGGAGTTATGAACCAGGCAATTATAGCATATGAACATATTTACACTTTACTCTAAAATGAGTATCCAATCATATTTATTTATTTCATTATATGTAAGTTATTTTATTTCTGTGGTTTTTAGCATGTCTGAAAAATAGCAGTAATAAATAATTGTCTCTTTACAATAGAGTTGTGCATTCGGTTTGTCACAACTCTATTGTAACCCTATTCCTTCACTTTATCAAATTGAAGTTTTACCTTTACCACTCTCTTTGTTACAGCTCACACCTACAGCAATATCTCTGAAATTTGCACCCACCCTGGTGTTTACCTTAATATATACACACCTCCTAACAGCAATTAGGTGCAGCTGTCGCTAACGAACCAGGTTAGAGACAAAAATTCACACTCACAGCCTCTGTACTGACACTTTACCATATTCTGTTACACTCTCCCAACCCTCATTTTCTTGCCACACACTTCACTCACTCTCAGCTTACCCTGCCTTATATCAGACTTATTTCCCTTACCTTTCGTGTCCATTACCTCTCCCTTAGATTGTAAGCTTGAGAGCCTTTCTACCTGCAGGACACTTTGTATTTAAAGTGAACTACTACTGATTGTGCTCAAGGGCAGGGCATTCCTCTCCTTTTGTATAACTCATTATTGCACCTACAACTGTAATGTACCCCAATACTGTACTTGTTTGTTTGTAATGCATCCTTGTAATGTTTTACTATTACTTGTATAGCGCTGCGTAATCTGTTGGCGCTTTATAAATACCTGATAATAATAATAATGAATACAAATGCACCTCTCTGAGTCTTCACCTCCCTGATTCCCTCACGTGGAGCCGTGAATAGGAATCCTTAAAGGGACACTGAACCCAATTTTTTTCTTTTGTAATTCAGAAAGAGCATGCAATTTTAAGCAACTTTCTAATTTACTCCTATTATCAATCAATTTTTCTTCATTCTCTTGCTATCTTTATTTGAAAAAGAAGGCATCTAAGCTTTTTTTTGGTTTCAGTACTCAGGACAGCACTTTTTTTTGGTGGATGAATTTATCCACCAATCAGCAAGGACAACCCAGGTTGTTCACCAAAAATGGGCCGGCATCTAAACTTACATTCTTGCATTTCAAATAAAGATACCAAGAGAATGAAGAAAATTTGATAATAGGAGTAAATTAGAAAGTTGCTTAAAATTTCATGCTCAATCTGAATCACAAAAGAAAATTTTTGGGTACAGTGTCCCTTTAATCGGATATAGCGATATTAACAGTCTGTGTTAAAAAAATACTAGCTATGACTTACCGTAACCTGTCCCTTTTGGCACTTTATCTTCTCTGCTTTCTTTATGGGGCACATCATTAACTATTGATCACAAAGCACACAAACTCCAGCAACCAGTTCACGACAGGGCTGCATCTGCTCCAGTCTTTCAAACTTCGACCGCTTCTGTTCTCACTTTTTCTTCCCCGCTATAAGCCTGCTTGGCTTACACCACATGACATGGTACATGCGACGTCACGTCCCGCCCGGCCTACGGCTGCAGCTTCAGCAGAAAAGAGCTGCTTCCTGTCATCACACGTGTACACTGTACACCTGACTGCACCGCTGGCCTGTGTGTGCCTCCCTGGCTCACAAGTCACTAGTCACTACAATAAACTTTTGGGGGCAAAAGGTCCTACATGTACAGTTCTGTGCATGCTGTGTGCCTGGATAACTACTTTTGGGGCAAACTCAGGCCGAACCACAGCAGTAGGTGTGTGCGTGTGCTGAACGGCCCGCTAAGGCAAACGGCCCACCGGGCATCTGCCCGGTATGCCCAATGGTCAGTCCGGGCCTGGCAACCTATATATATGTTGTGCTAGTATTACAATTTGAAAGTCATAGTTTAAGCTCATGCAAAAGCCAAAACGATTATCTAATATTTAGCAAGACTTCAGACCTGAAGTAAACTGAGAGGGTTAAAAGAAGTTGCACAAAACACACCAAAAGCACATGAAAATAAAGCATTACATGCATATACACTTTTTAATAAAAAAGGTTAAATTAAATATAGTATATGGCAAGGTGTGTGACTCGAAAGGGCTCCACTATATAAAGATATGTCTAAGTATGTGTGTGTATAAATATTGATATATATATATATATATGTGTGTGTGTGTATGTATGTATGTAAGTGTATACATGCGTATTTATGTGTTTATGTGTAAATATGTATTTGCACACATACATGCATATATATATATATACACACATATAAACACATACACGTATTACATGTCAAATACCTTAAAACATGCAATATGATTTTTATTCAATCCTAATTCACTTTTAGGGGTCAATTTAACATGGTGTAGACAGACATGATCCGCTATAGCGAATCATGTCCACCGCGCATCGATAAATGTTGACAGCATATGCTGTCGGCATTTATCATTACACCAGCAGTTCTTGTGAACTGTTGGTGCAATACTGTCCCCCTGCAGATTCACGGCCAATCGGCCACTAGCAGGGGTGTCAATCAACCCGATCGTATTGGATTGGGTTGATTATCGGCGATGTCTGTTCTTTAGACCGCTGCTTCATAACTGCTTCATAACTTGTGTTTCTAGTGAGCCTGATGGCTCGCCAGAAACACAGGGCATCAAGCTCCATACGGAGCTCGATAAATAGGCCCCTTAAAGTATTTTGAAAATAAATACCATAAATTCCAATGTTCTTTACTTAGAAAAAAATGTTTTTAAAATAAAATATAAAATGAATATTTCTGTGAAAACTACAGGCCTATCTCCCTAATGAACTAGGACATTAGAATATACACAAAGATTTTAGCTTCCAGATTAGGCCTGAAGCTCTCCTCTGTGATTGAACTGGACCAGGTTGGCTTCCTCTTTGGGAGGTAGGGTACTGACAATACTCGTTGTCTTCTAAACATTTTTACAGAGGCCTTTGACATGGACTACCCCTTCTCACCCAGCTGATGGATGCCAAAAAGTTGTTTCATAGGGTGAGATGGGATTACATGTTTTCCACTCTTAGAGATTTTGGTTTGCTGGATTCTTTCTGTAAAGCAGTATATGCCATATATTCCTCCCCTACAGCCAGGGTTCGCAGACTAGGTTTCTGCTCACCTACCATTAGAATTTGTAATGGTACATGACAAGGGTGCCCACTCACTTCCCTCTTTTTCGCCTTAACGATAGAGCCTCTTGAAACGGCCGTTCCAAAATTTACAGAAATCCAAGGATTGCTACTCCATGACGCGAACCAAAAAGTTAGCGCTTTTCACTGATGACCTAATCTTGTTTATCATTGACCCATAGACTTCCCTACCTGCCTTCTTAGACCTCCTAGACTGGTTTTGCCACCTATCCTTCTTTAAATTGAATGTTCACAAAACAGAAGCGAATCAAAGTGGAGAGAAACAATGATATATACCAAAACCACTATTCATTGTGTAACACTTTACAAATTATTTTATAAATTATTAACTAGATGGCATTTGGTCCCTCTCAAACTCCATAAAATATTCCCAGCTTCCTCACCACTTTGCTGGAGAAGATGTAATCAGATAGGTGATACCTACCACATTTGGTGGGGAGGCCCTCTAATACAACCACTTCAGACCAAAATCAACAACCTCTTTATGCTCCTTGAGCTTGTAGGAAATATGCTCCCTGAGGTGGTCCTCCTACATCTCCACCTTAAAAGCTTGACAGTGCCTTCTGATATACATATTTATGGTTATGAAATTAGCCATCACAAAGAATTGGAAAAAGCATGCTGCTCCACCCTGGAAAGGTATATAAGACTTGGTAAAATATCGACGTACTTAGCCCGCTGAGTAAAACCACTTGTTCTGCATCTTCCACTATATTTGATAAAAACTAAATAATATTAAATCTCTTAGACTTTACATTGAGCAACTTATTTGCTTTTTTAAAAATGCCAAATTTGAGCTGATTAAAGAAAGAAATGGGAGCGCAATCCTCCATGTCCTCCATGTGGACCTGTTGTTCACTCCCATACCCCATTCTGCCTGGTATAGAACATAAGCATTTTATTCACTGTCTGTTTATAGTATAGTTTTTTCACATGCATATATGGTATGAAATACAAAGATCATATTGGCTAGCTCTGTATCTTTTAATTGAATATTTTTTTAAGTTATATGTGGTCTTTTGGAGTGTGCTCTCTTTTTTCAATTTTTTTTTTCTTGAGTTGGCTGCTATGATGACTTAGTGCGCCAGGTTACAAGTGTAATGCAATCAAGCTCACAAGTGGATGGTTAAAAATTGTAAATAGAGGGGGGCGGAGCTAACCGCCAATGGAGATGGCTTCTCAAAAGAGGAGCTCCATACAAAGATTATCAAAATAGAGCCTAAAGTACATACTAAATCCAAATAATTGGACTGAAATGATAAGAGGTGATAGCCTAAGCCTGACAGCTGTACAGAGGTACACATTGTATGACTACTTCAAAGCTGTAACCCAGTGATTTATATACTGCCTGAAGGACACAGCATGAATTACATGCAACAGCGATTTCTAGCTGCGCCACAGTTCCTAGCGCTAACTTGGTTAATCTAGTTTTGTTAACTCTCCGGGAGAAGAAGTTGCACTTCTAGTGTTTAAAAAGGGAAAAAAAAGAGAAAGAAGAGAAGAGGGGAAGGAAGAGAAAAAGGAAAAAATAGCAAGTGAGAGTCAGCGCCTCACCCTCAACAGGGGAAAACGCTTTAGCGATCTTTCGACTGAGACATGGCTATGGGTACACAGATTGTCTGCGCGTTATGCGCATTAAGCAGGAAAATAGATCTCTACCATTCCACCCTGATTCAAGAGATGAGGGCTGGCTGCGAACTCACGCAGGGCCTGTTGGTAGGCTATACAGAGCTTCCTGACGACAACATAGCTAATATCGAGGTTGCCAACCTGCCATTTGTGGAGACCCTAACTACAAACGACAATGCTGCAGAGACAAGCACTGGAATGAGCAGAGAATATGGAAGTCATACTTCTGAGAGCTTCAAGCGTTTAATAGAGACGCCAATATGGGAAAGCACACAGATGGGACTCCTGTATCTACATGCCGCTGATGGTGCTACCTGGCATTCAACCACAAACTGTGATATTGTCCCGCATTTTCAGATGGAGAGAGCTGCTGTACAGGTTCCGTTCACTCAGCCTGACATGGAGGATGGTCTTTCAACACAGAGGGGTCAAGGCGACTCGCGACAACACACTATCAAGCCTGAGGCAGAGATCGTTGTAATAATTGGATCGCATGTTTCTCTACACACAGACATTATTCGGCCAAGTCTGATTGACTCTCCACAATTATTGGCCTCTTTGCTGACCCATATACCAGAGGTAGATTTCAGCTTGCTGCATAGGATCAGATGTAGCATTGGTTAAATAACTATATGTTCCAGAACATTTGCCCTCGCATAATGATATTCTTTTCCTTTTTTTATGGATGGATGTACTGTAATTGCTTACTTTCATAATCACTGTTTTCTAGTTCTAATGTTTGAAGATATATGCCTTAAATATCAATAGAATAGCTACTTTATATATTGCAGTCCTAAAATAGCAGATTTTGCTCTTTCATAATGTACTGCACTGCACTGGTATGCTACTGGTCTTTGAGACTCTACTACTCAGTTATAGATCTGTATATACAGCACTGTATTCAAAACCTTTTTGGAACATTAGCCTATAGAAAAACATTATCTTACCTTTTGTGCTCCAAACAAAGTACATAAGTTCTTAATATGGGACACTACAGAGTGTATGTCTATCTAATGCATGTGGTATTATTTATTGTCATGGTGGGTATACTTTATGTGCCTCAATAATGTTTCTATATTGTATGCTCATCTTTCTAGACTCACATTGCACTCTAGCAGGATATAGATGACTTCACTATGCCACAAGAGTCAAAATTAATACTGTAGCCCCAGAGAGATAGACAGTTCCACCAGTGAGTTTGTGTTCACTATTCCCAAATCTATTGGGATTTGGTATTTGAAGGCCGATAATGGACACTTAGGTTTCTCGTTGTTGTTTACAGTTTTGCTGCTGCACACAGTTCTCAAGCTAGCAAACTTACTATGCCCTATTTTGTATATCTAGTCCCCATATATACTCTCATACCATACAATTCTATACATTTTTTATAAATGATTATAGTCCCTATTTTTTGTAATTATTCTTACTAGGGTCCTAGCAGGACTGATACAGTTTGTAGTGTACCTTGTAAACATAATATAGCAATGTTCAGGTAACCTCCTCATCTAGTTTAAATTTACATACACGCAAGACATGATGGAGGCCAATATTTAAGGTTTATCCTTTAGAAACTTATACTGTTGATTGTGTTTGAGTGTGAATACTGGTTATATCACTTTGATGCTTAGCATTAATTCTTTCCAAAAATTTTAATAACATCTTTGCTTATCGCAGATAAAAAGAGGTTTATAGGCACTTAGCTTCTCTGACACTACATAAACTGGAGACATGGTTCTGCTCTGTAATTCTCAGCATATGACACCGATCCTTATGCAGGGCAACATGCCCATTTAACTGTTTGTGCAACAGCGGAAGTAGATTAACGGAGAATAGTACAGAAGACATGCTTGAACTATGCATAGATTGTATAGCCTCATGTATCCTATTTAAATATATACAGATCCCCACATCCTAATATGCGTAAAATTACTACTTTTGAGTGGGTGCCATAACAGATGGTCTGATGGATACATATTCTAAACCCTTACATCTAGACCTGCCCATTTGGTTCTCTAGATGATTTCTATAGGCTTGGAGTTTGTCTTTGTAGTTATATTTATAAACAGTATATCTATGTATACATATATATAAATGAGAGCTCTATTCCTTGCCTTTAAATACTGTGCTCTACCAGCGGCCGGGGTGGAGATGCAGACACAGCTTAAAGTTACATTAGCTCCCTCAATTTTATTTTATTTACTAAAGCATTGTAAAAGCACGAGTATTCCCTTAAAGATACCGTAGACGTAGACACCAACAGTACATGACTTAGTATTGTTTTATCTAAGGACTCACAAAGTCAGTTGGTATTACTTTTCAGTTGTCATGTTGCTTCCATTTATGATTCCCATCTGACCCCTCTCCTCCCTTTCCCGCCGGCATTTATTACCTGCGGGTCATACCCCTACTCCTTTTACCCACATCACCTATAGCTGGCATCTCCCCAGGAGAGGGGTTTATGCAGCAGTCCTCTGTTCTCCATATATACGCACTTTTCACCCCTATGCTACTGTAGTCTACAGGATCCCCTATCTCATTATGAAAATTGGTTATACATATGCTCTGTTAAACATATAGCATTCTCTCCTCCGCCCCTCCCCTTTCCCCCTCCCCTTTCCCCCTCCCTCATACAACCCACGATACATTGTTACATTAGGACCTTGACACCTTTTGTTTCTCTCTCTTTTGGACTACTACTAAGCGGTGTTTACCCGCTGAAGTTAGTCAAAATGGAGTACCCTTTTGGAGGGGCTCCCAAATGTTTAAGATAAAGGTGTCTAAAACTTATAGACTATTTCGTGTATTAGAACAATGTTATTGTGGTTTTATATCTATGTTTTTATGGTTATCATTTCTATATTTCTTCGGCCTATAACAATTGGTTTAATTTTTTAACCATTGCATTAACCATTGTTTATAAGCTTATAAAGAAGAAAATGAGATTCTCAAAGACTTTAATACTCAACAGTTTTAATTGTGCGAGTATATGTGGACTTAAATTATTGATGCCAAATTCAGATACAGATGCCAATACCATATTAAATAAGATAGAATGTTTATTGCAACTGTTTTTTATTACATTTTGCTATGTTATACCTAACTCAAGAATCTCAATAAAGAATTTAAAAAAAAAAAAAAAATTGTAAATAGAGCATCATAAAATGGGCACAACTTTTTAGCGCCCTATAATTTTAATGGATAGCACAGGGAGCTATTACCACGCTCAGTCGACTTGTATTACAAGTGGTGAGTTAAGTTATGCTCGCTAAAATATTGCTGTAAAATGTATTACTTTTGTAGACCTGAATTAAACCATTATTATTATTATTATTATTATTAAAAGTATAGCACAGAGCTATATAAAGAACGCCACGACTTGCGGACCATCAGGTTAGCACTTAAACGATATCCAACATGAATTTTACTGTGTGCTCCCATAGAAGTCTATTATGTTAGGGATTTAGTGCACCCACAGATGTTAGTTCACCTTAGACTATCGCTCAAGTGATAAAGAATAGCTTTGGGCTTGTAATAGTGCAACAATAAAAGCACTATTAGTTGATCTTGAGCAACATTAACACATAGTATCACACATATTTTTATGCGGGTGTTTTATTGGGAGATACAACTGCACTCTCCATTTAGTAAGACCAAGGTTAAATTGACCTAAATTTCCTTGTGGGTCACCACAGCTGGGGCTGACCAGCTGCAGTTTAAGAGGGTGGTGCGGCTGATGAGGAGATGCAGTGGCATCTCCTCTCTTTTCTTCCCTGTGCTATACGTATTAAGGTCATAAAGTATTTCCTTGTAAGTTTTATTTCCTAGACCATGTACCATTTTGTTTCCCTCATTTGAATGGTTACTTTTGTCTAGTGAGACAGACTGACACGCCGTTCTGAGTGTCTTCTCCCGATCAAACTATGGATAATCATTTTTACACTGTAAAGGGGAGTCATGGATGAAATTGGGTTGTATGGTGCCTATATAAGAAGAATCTGGCATTTTTTATTAATTACAAACTAATATAATTAATTCTGAACAAATTGTAATCCCCTTGAGAAAAATAGTGTGGGGGCATTCTAAGGACTTAACAGAAAATAAGGCTGGTTTTAAAATGTTTACAGGGATACTTTTTATACCCAGTCCGGCCCTTTCTTTCATATTATTGGGTCATATCTTTAGAATATTATTCTTCATTTGAGCTACTAACACTTGGGAATTTAAATCCTTGTATAAATATTGAGTAATTAATAAAGGGATATGAAACCCAACATTTTTATTTCATTATTTAGATGGAGCATGAGATTTTAAATAACTCTCTTATTTACTTCTATTATCACTTTGTCTCTGTTCTCTTGGTATCTTTTGTTGAAAAGCAGGAGTGTATGCTTAGGAGCTGGCCCATTTCTGGAGCACTCTATGGCAGTAGTTTTGCAAGAATGCTATCCATTTGCACTAGAGGGCAGCATTATTTCCTGTCATGCAGTGCTCCAGATGACTACCTAGGTATTATCTCTTCAACACAGAATATCAAGGGAACAAAGTAAAATTTTTTTAATAGAAGCAATTTGGGAACTTTTTTTTTTTAAATGATTTGTTCTTTCTTAATCACAAAGAACATTTGTGGGTTTCATATCCCTTTAACGATATATATATAGATTGTGAAGTTTAAGCTTTGCTTTATCTACAATGTGGTGCTACTCACTTGACTTTATATTTGAGCAGATGTTGGAAGAAATGTTGTCAATTATTAAATGTAAATGCCCCAACATAAATCAGTTTGTAAAATTAAAATAAAGTGTAACCTTGGACTAAAGGAAGCAAATACTGAAACATTCATAAGCCTGAACTCTATTACTGAGTATTCTTACAGTCTTTGCATTCTGATATTTCCACTTAGATTGCTTGTTTTGCTTTGACATAATTTACGATTTTCTTAATATGATTTGTTGACAGTGATTTGTTAGAAATCAATAAAATCTTTAAGCTGTTTGAATGCCCTGGGATGAAATGCGTCAGACTTTATAATTTGTTCAAAGTAAACTGCAATTCTATTTGCTTTTATATGCGGTATAATACGCATTAATGTCAGATACTATGAATGTATCAGTTAGTGTCTTCTATACATAGCTTAACATTACATTACCAAGCACAATGGTAGTTCTTTGTCTTTTCTGACAATTGTTAACTTGCAATTAGGAAATGCTGCAATCGAGCTCATCTTATGGCCCTTAAATTGCAAAGTTTTTTATTATGTGTAACAATATTTTATAAGTTGTACGTAAATTCATTATTTATTTAGCCTCCCTTTTATGAATTTTAATTCTAAAAATTTAGATTTTTTATTTTCAGAAGTGGAAATGCACTCTCAAGGCTAACCCTGCTACATATATTTCCCTAATTGGCTTCACCAGATAAGGGGCCAGATTACAAGTGGAGAGCTAAATATCGCTTGGCAGCAAATTGTAAATTTATATGTATATAAGGATTTTGGGGGCATTTGGGTAACAAGAGATCTGATCTCTGGTTCATTTTATAAGCGCTAATTGCTACCACGACCTTGCGGTAGCAATAACCAGCCACTTGTAATGGCTGGTTATTTATTGTGAGCCCGCAATCGGGTAAATTTGCCTGTTTGTAAGAGTATGATAAATTAGTGCTTCACTTGTAATCTAGCCCAAGATTGGCAAAGCAAGGCTTTTCTCCAAAAGCAACCTCTGATTAGCTCCTCCAAATAAGACACGGGTTGGGCAGTCTGTCTATTGAAAAACTGCAGCAGAGAAGATGTTAATTCATTATAAACTATTTTAAGCTTGGTTGTCCTTTTCTGTAGCAATACAGGAATATCTTGTAATTACAGCATCATTAGTGACCCTTTTATTGTGTATTTTATAAACTCAATTTCAAAAGATAACCAGAGATCTTCAAGTTTACATGACATATTGGTTAGTTAAGAAACTAAACGAAAAAGATACTATACAAGCACTCAAAGAAGACCCCTGAATTATCGGAGTATAATAAGAAACAAAAACACATTAAAATATAAATCTTTATTAGAATTAATTTAAAAACCTGGGTGTATTAAAACTAAAATGCTGGCAAATTATTGCAGTTAGACTGAAGTCCTTGAATGAAAAAACTGAAATTGGCAGGATTAATAGAGTGCTAGGCCTATACTGTTAGACTGATTTGGTAAAAATAATAGTGTGGTAGTACTATCTAACAGATATAGATAATATGTGCTAATAAAAATCAGCTCTATAAATAGTAACTGATATTAAACACATAGGTAAAGTGACTAGTCTCTTATCAGTTGTTAGTATTAGGGAATGGGTTATATAGAGTTGGATACCAACTGATGTGTATTATGGATCCAACTATATATATAGTTGGTATAGTTGGTTATATATAGTTGGTATCCACACTATTATTTTTACCAAATCAGTCTAACAGTATAGGCCTAGCACTCTATTAATCCTGCCAATTTCAGTTTTTTCATTCAAGGACTTCAGTCTAACTGGAATAATTTGCCAGCATTTTAGTTTTAATACACCCAGGTTTTTAAATTAATTCTAATAAAGATTTATATTTTAATGTGTTTTTGTTTCTTATTATACTCCGATAATTCAGGGGTCTTCTTTGAGTGCTTGTATAGTATCTTTTTCGTTTAGTTTCTTAACTAACCAGTTTGTCAAGTTGCAGTTCTGATACATAGCACCATACCACAAATTACCAAGTGACTTTAGGGCCATTGACCTTATATAGAACGGTAATAGACCCCACAGTATATTCTACACTAGTGGTGCCATCATTTCAACTTATATTTAAATCTTCAAGTTTACTATAAAATATATAAATATAGCTCCAGCTCTCATGGATAATATATATATATATATATATAGCTCCAGCTGTCATGGATAATATATATATATATAGCTCCAGCTGTCATGGATAATATATATATATATATATATATATAGCTCCAGCTGTCATGGATAATATATATATATATAGCTCCAGCTGTCATGGATAATATATATATATATATATATATAGCTCCAGCTCTCATGGATAATATATATATATAGCTCCAGCTCTCATGGATAATATATATATATATATATAGCTCCAGCTCTCATGGATAATATATATATATAGCTCCAGCTCTCATGGATAATATATATATATATATAGCTCCAGCTCTCATGGATAATATATATATATATATATATATAGCTCCAGCTCTCATGGATAATATATATATATATATATAGCTCCAGCTGTCATGGATAATATATATATATATAGCTCCAGCTCTCATGGATAATATATATATATATAGCTCCAGCTCTCATGGATAATATATATATATATAGCTCCAGCTCTCATGGATAATATATATATATATATATACAGGGAGTGCAGAATTATTAGGCAAATGAGTATTTTGACCACATCATCCTCTTTATGCATGTTGTCTTACTCCAAGCTGTATAGGCTCGAAAGCCTACTACCAATTAAGCATATTAGGTGATGTGCATCTCTGTAATGAGAAAGGGTGTGGTCTAATGACATCAACACCCTATATCAGGTGTGCATAATTATTAGGTAACTTCCTTTCCTTTGGCAAAATGGGTCAAAAGAAGGACTTGACAGGCTCAGAAAAGTCAAAAATAGTGAGATATCTTGCAGAGGGATGCAGCACTCTTAAAATTGCAAAGCTTCTGAAGCGTGATCATCGAACAATCAAGCGTTTCATTCAAAATAGTCAACAGGGTCGCAAGAAGCGTGTGGAAAAACCAAGGCGCAAAATAACTGCCCATGAACTGAGAAAAGTCATGAGTGCAGCTGCCAAGATGCCACTTGCCACCAGTTTGGCCATATTTCAGAGCTGCAACATCACTGGAGTGCCCAAAAGCACAAGGTGTGCAATACTCAGAGACATGGCCAAGGTAAGAAAGGCTGAAAGACGACCACCACTGAACAAGACACACAAGCTGAAACGTCAAGACTGGGCCAAGAAATATCTCAAGACTAATTTTTCTAAGGTTTTATGGACTGATGAAATGAGAGTGAGTCTTGATGGGCCAGATGGATGGGCCCGTGGCTTGATTGGTAATTGGCAGAGAGCTCCAGTCTGACTCAGACGCCAGCAAGGTGGAGGTGGAGTACTGGTTTGGGCTGGTATCATCAAAGATGAGCTTGTGGGGCCTTTTCGGGTTGAGGATGGAGTCAAGCTCAACTCCCAGTCCTACTGCCAGTTTCTGGAAGACACCTTCTTCAAGCAGTGGTACAGGAAGAAGTCTGGATCCTTCAAGAAAAACATGATTTTCATGCAGGACAATGCTCCATCACACGCGTCCAAGTACTCCACAGCGTGGCTGGCAAGAAAGGGTATAAAAGAAGAAAATCTAATGACATGGCCTCCTTGTTCACCTGATCTGAACCCCATTGAGAACCTGTGGTCCCTCATCAAATGTGAGATTTACAAGGAGGGAAAACAGTACACCTCTCTGAACAGTGTCTGGGAGGCTGTGGTTGCTGCTGCATGCAATGTTGATGGTGAACAGATCAAAACACTGACAGAATCCATGGATGGCAGGCTTTTGAGTGTCCTTGCAAAGAAAGGTGGCTATATTGGTCAATGATTTGTTTTTGTTTTGTTTTTGAATGTCAGAAATGTATATTTGTGAATGTTGAGATGTTATATTGGTTTCACTGGTAAAAATAAATAATTGAAATGGGTATATATTTGTTTTTTGTTAAGTTGCCTAATAATTATGCACAGTAATAGTCACCTGCACACACAGATATCCCCCTAAAATAGCTATAACTAAAAACAAACTAAAAACGACTTCCAAAACTATTCAGCTTTGATATTAATGAGTTTTTTGGGTTCATTGAGAACATGGTTGTTGTTCAATAATAAAATTAATCCTCAAAAATACAACTTGCCTAATAATTCTGCACTCCCTGTATAGCTCCAGCTCTCATGGATAATATATATATATATATATATAGCTCCAGCTCTCATGGATAATATATATATATATATAGCTCCAGTTCTCATGGATAATATATATATATAGCTCCATCTCTCATGGATAATATATATATATATATATAGCTCCAGCTCTAATGGATAATATATATATATAGCTCCAGCTCTCATGGATAATATATATATATAGCTCCAGCTCTCATGGATAATATATATATATATATATATATATATATATATAGCTCCAGCTCTCATGGATAATATATATATATAGCTCCAGCTCTCATGGATAATATATATATATATATATATATATATATATATATATATATATATATATATAGCTCCAGCTCTCATGGATAATATATATATATATATATAGCTCCAGCTCTCATGGATAATATATATATATAGCTCCAGCTCTCATGGATAATATATATATATATATATATATATAGCTCCAGCTCTCATGGATAATATATATATATATATAGCTCCAGCTCTCATGGATAATATATATATATACCTCCAGCTCTCATGGATAATATATATATATAGCTCCAGCTCTCATGGATAATATATATATATAGCTCCAGCTCTCATGGATAATATATATATATATATATATATATATATATATATATAGCTCCAGCTCTCATGGATAATATATATATATATAGCTCCAGCTCTCATGGATAATATATATATATATAGCTCCAGATCTCATGGATAATATATATATATATATATATATATATATATAGCTCCAGCACTCATGGGTAATATATATATATATATATATATATATATATATATAGCTCCAGCTCTCATGGATAATATATATATATATAGCTCCAGCTCTCATGGATAATATATATATATATATATATATATATATAGCTCCAGCTCTCATGGGTAATATATATATATAGCTCCAGCTCTCATGGATAATATATATATATATATATATATATATATATATATATATATATATAGCTCCAGCTCTCATGGATAATATATATATATATATATATATATATATATATATATATATATATCTCCAGCTCTCATGGATAATATATATATATATATATATATATAGCTCCAGCTCTCATGGATAATATATATATGTAGCTCCAGCTCTCATGGATAATATATATATATATATATAGCTCCAGCTCTCATGGATAATATATATATATATATATATATATATGATAATATATATATATATATATATATATATATATATATATATATATATATATATATAGCTCCAGCTCTCATGGATAATATACATACTATGTATTAAATATTTAGGCAGAATTTCTCTTATTGTTGTTATATAGTTTTCGTCATCACTATACCATATGTCAGTTTGCAAAGCTATCAGATTTTTATTTTCTGAACCTCAAACTACAGAAGTAGAAGGCTGATAATTTATAAATGTAAAAGAGTTAAAATGCCCTTTACAACTTGTATTTCCAAATGTAAAACACAAACATATTTAATAAAATCTTTATAAATAATAAATAATATATTAAATACTGAAATATATATTTAAAGGGACAGTAAACCTAAAAAATAATGTTATATAATTCTGCACATAGTGCAGAATTATATAACATTATTTAGGTGCTATAGCCATAAAACCCTTTTTTCACTTTTAATATTTAAAATACATGCCACTTTTACAGACCGCTCTCTGCTCTCTGCTGAGCGGGTCTGTTTTTTTTAGTCAGCGCATCGGGCCAGCTGTATAGTCACAGCCCGGCCCGACCGCGCCATAGCATTAAGTGAAGCTCGCTCCTGCTGTCAGACAGAGCAGGAGCGAGCTGCACTTAGTCTTATGGCGCGGTCGGGCCGGGCTGTGACTATACAGCTGGCCCGATGCGCTGACTAAAAAAAACAGACCCGCTCAGCAGAGAGCGGTCTGTAAAAGTGGCATGTTTTTTAAATATTAAAAGTGAAAAAAGGGTTTTATGGCTATAGCACCTAAATAATGTTATATAATTCTGCACTATGTGCAGAATTATATAACATTATTTTTTAGGTTTACTGTCCCTTTAAAGAGACATTAAACCCAAAAAAAAAAATATTTCATGATTCAGATAGAGAATACCAGTTTAAACAGTTTTCTAATTTACTTCTATTATCTAATTTGCTTCATTCTTTTGATATTATTTCCTGAAAAGCATATCTAGATAGGCTCAATAGCTTCTGATTGGTGGCTGCACATAGATGCCTCATATGATTGGCTCACCCGTGTGCATTGCTATTTCTTAAACAAATGATATCTAAAGAATGAAGCAAGTTACATAATAGAAGTAAATTGAAATGTTGTTTAAAATAGTATTCTCTGTCTGAATCATGAAAGAAAATTTTTGGGGTTAATGTCCCTTTAAATAACAATTCATAATTATATGAAATTATTGTTTCAAACCATGAAGAAAAATATATTAACCAAACAAAATAGTCTACTTGTACATGAGTCTATTCACAGCCACCAAAATGTTTTTGCTCCGTCTTGCCCTCCCCCGAAGAAGGCCATGATGGTGCTGTTGAAATTGTTTGCATTGTTAAAGGGACAGTAAAGTCAAAATTAAACTTCCATGATTAAGAAAGAGCATGTAATTTTAAACAACTTTCCAATTTACTTCTATTTTCTACTTTAGTTCATTCTGTTGGTATCTTTTGTTCAAAAACATACCCAGATAGGAGCAGCAGTGCATTACTGGGAGCTAGCTGCTAATTGCTGAGTGTACATACTGTATATGCCACTTGCCATTGACTTACCTGATACTTTTATCATCAAATTTGCTTTGTTCTCTTGGTATTTGTTGAAAGCTAAACCTAGGGAGGTTTACGCTCAATGAAGGTCGCCTCTTATCTCAGTGAATTTTGACAATTTTTACAGCTAGACAGTGCTAGTTCATGTGTGACATATAGATAACGTTGTGCTCACTCCCGTGGAGTTACCTAGAAGTTAGTACTGATTGGCTAAAATGCAAGTCTGTCAAAAGAACTGAAAAAGGGGTAGTTTGCAGAGGCTTAGATACAAGGTTATCACAGAGGTAACATTTTTATTAATATGACTGTGTTAGTTATGCAAAACTGGGGAATAGGTAACAAAGGGATTGACTATCTTTTTAAAAAATAAAAAAATCTGGAGTAGACTGTCCCTTTAAAATGGTATGCTCTTTCTAAAATAATGAAAGACAAATGTTGGATTTCATGTCCCTTTAAGAGGAAGTTTAGAATATTCATTAAAATTACTCATACAGCCCAGTATGGGAGGTGAGAGCAACTTGGGGGGGGCTTGGGTATTTTAAAGATGGAGCCACAAACAGAAGTATAGAACCACGGTTGGGCATGATTGGGTGTATAGGGCAAGAGCAATCCCTGGTTTCACTCTGGAGACTGGGACATTTGTCCTAAATGGGAAGCTTAGAGCGGTACAACAGACTGAGCTACCATACTGTGACATACCTGAATATGGCTATAGTGCATATGGCTAGTGCAGTCACATGTGATAATGGGGTAGGAAAACAATAAGGAATGATTGTTTATGTAACATTCCATTCAGTGATATTTTAGCACATGGCTAATTATAAAATAAATCTCCAACATGAATGCCAAAAAGACCAGAATATATCAGGATACATCATTAAATGTTACCTGGCAGTTCACTGCTTGTTAAAGTGATGACATTTCAAATGACCAGCTGACTGAGAACCAATTCTAGAACCCACAGGTACAGTTTTCTATAATTATTATTTAATTAACAAAGAGCTACCACCCACTCAGGTTCACTTGCTGTGAAATATTAGTGACATGCTGTCACAAGCTGATAACTGTAAGACTGAGCCCTGTTCTGGATATGATTGACATGTGCCATATAAATACTGCTCTAACAGCTATTGATGTCTGGGGAGGGAGATTACTCAGATAATGACTTGATGTGTAAATAGACAAACAAGGCATTTGCCTATAGGCACAAGCTAATATGATTTATTTCCTAACATTGTACGTACTATACATTTGATAGCCAATTAGAGATAATAAGGGGCTGAGATTTCCTGTAACCATTTTAAAGACACATACATGATGTTTAATAAGAAATGCACAAAAGACAACAGCGCATTCCAAATTAGAATGGAAATAAATAAATGGGCATTGCCAAACAGGTATAACTGTGTATAGTCAGGTTTAAAGGGAAAAGGAAATCAAAATTCAACTTTCATGGTTCAGACTTATGAAGTTGCCTAAGCATCTTCAGGGCAGTTTTGTTGCAACCGGCAACCAACAGTTAAGTAGCACAACCACCGCTTGTTAAAGTGATGGTAAATTGTAGGGTTTTTTAAATACTATGATCTAGATTTGGAGTTTGGCGGTAGCCGTGAAAACCAGCGTTAGAGGCTCCTAACGCTGGTTTTAGGCTACCGCCGGTATTTGGAGTCACTCAAAATAGGGTCTAACGCTCACTTTTCAGCCGCGACTTTTCCATACCGCAGATCCCCTTACGTCAATTGCGTATCCTATCTTTTCAATGGGATCTTTCTAACTTCGGTATTTAGAGTCGTTTCTGAAGTGAGCGTTAGACATCTAACGACAAAACTCCAGCCGCAGGAAAAAAGTCAGTAGTTAAGAGCTTTCTGGGCTAACGCCGGTTTCTAAAGCTCTTAACTACTGTACTCTAAGGTACACTAACACCCATAAACTACCTATGTACCCCTAAACAGAGGTCCCCCCACATCGCCGACACTTGAATAAATTTTTTTAACCCCTAATCTGCCGACCTCCACCTACGTTATCCTTATGTACCCCTAATCTGCTCCCCCTAACACCGCCGACCCCTGTATTATATTTATTAACCCCTAATCTGCCCTCCACAACGTCGCCGCCACCTGCCTACAATAATTAACCCCTAATCTGCCGACCGCAAAGCGCCGCCACCTACGTTATACTTATGTACCCCTAATCTGCTGCCCCTAACACCGCCGACCCCTGTATTATATTTATTAACCCCTAATCTGCCCCCCACAACGTCGCCTCCACCTGCCTACACTTATTAACCCCTAATCTGCCGAGCGGACCTGAGCGCTACTATAATAAAGTTATTAACCCCTAATCCGCCTCACTAACCCTATAATAAATAGTATTAACCCCTAATCTGCCCTCCCTAACATCGCTGACACCTAACTTCAATTATTAACCCCTAATCTGCCGACTGGAGCTCACCGCTACTCTAATAAATGTATTAACCCCTAAAGCTAAGTCTAACCCTAACACTAACACCCCCCTAAGATTGAAAGAAAAATGAATTGCGCTAGAGAATATATATGTATATATGTAAGACTGGTTAATATATATATTGTATCTAAATACACACGTAGTAGATCTTGCTACGAATGCAACAAAAAAGGATTATATCAAAACCACAACAGGATAAAAACCACAAGATAGAGGAATGTAAGCAGTTGCAGATAGTTGCAAATTAAAAAACCAATTTCAGCCTATTTGTGTTATCCCTTTAAATGGTATATAATACCTTACGGTTACTGGTTGTGTCCATATAATCAAAAATGTTCAGATTGAGTCCAGTCCAATTATATTCTTTTGTTGGATATTCCAAGAAGAAGATATATATTGCTTTCCTTGATTGCAAACAATTTATTGAGTGGCTGTTTTCGTGCTGCCTGTGATCAGCTGGGCAATCCAATCCTCAGCTCCAATGCAGTATCATGTAAAAGAGAAAAAAAGAAGAAAGCGCACAGGGCCGACTCAAGTGAAATATTTTATTAACAGTGAAGTATACACATAAAAACTGACACTTACAAGATTCGTAAGTGCTAAAAAGCACATCAGTTGAGCACTGTGTAGGTACAGCTGCTGCTCCTCCACACCAGGTTCAAGATGGAAATTTTCAGGCACGGTATCCGGAACCCCTGCTCTGATAACCGTGGATAGGATTCTGAGGCAGCTGGCCAGACGCTTGCTCTTTAATAGCCTAACCACAGAACCAACATTTACAGTGGAGACGAAAAGATAGTGCTAGAGATAAGACTAATAATAGTTACCATCATGATTCACAGTTTGCTGTCAATAATAGATATGAGGTATTGGATTATAATCATGCCCAAAATAATGAACATCATAATTGGGAGACCCGGGGGGTTAAACCCAAACAACAGAATTATGTTCAATATAATGAACCCTATAACTGGGAAATACGGGGAGCTAAACCCAAAGAGACACAAGAACCTAAGCATTTTTTAGAGATAGAACAGGTAAAAAATCACAAACCAACACAACAGGACAGAACCAAACAAAGAAAAAGATCATTAGAAAGAGAAGAAGGGGAAATAGAGCTGGAAAACTTATACAGGCAAACAGGGAGAACAAGGAGAGACTAAATAAGGCGAAAAAAGAAATTTTTAACCTTGCTAAAATAGATTTGGATAACAATGATATTAAACTTTTACAAAAAGGCCTCAATTTTGCACCAAAATCGAAACCAAGTAAATTTGAAATGTTTATAGATATACATAAATATGTCAGAAAACTAACACTAAAGAGATATTTCCTTAAGAACCCTGTAAATAGAGGTATCTACAACCAACCCTACTTGGAGTCTACAGACCTTGGGGTATTGGGTATTTTAAAAGAACTAGAAATAAAAGAAAAAACAGTTTCAGAAGATCATTGTAATATAAGGGAAGATAATTTGGATGAATATATAGATACATTAGATATCTCTCAACATTGGATGGAACCAGAAATACAACACTCTAACTTTAAGGCAAAATCCACATTTAATCCTGTGGGTTTTCAAGGTGAACAAATATCAATGTTCAATAAACTAGTTACTAAAGACATAGAGATAGAGTTTGAGAAAGAAAATAATTTCTTAACAAAACATAATGATAATTTGACCATATTAGAAAGAAAGTCCATGAAAAAACTAATGAATAATGACAATATCACGATACGCCCCGCCGACAAAGGCGGGGGTATAGTGATACAAAAAAGAGAAGAATATCTCAAAGAAGCATATAGGCTATTAAATGATAGTACAACCTATAAAATTCTTCCAAAAGATCCAACTGATACATATAATAAGGAACTAAATAAGATGCTCAACACAGCTAAAAGTGCTGGTATTTTAAATGAGGATAGGATTCTATCAGCCAATTGGAATTAAGGTAGGAATATTCTGATTGGCTGATGGAATCAGCCAATCAGAATCAAGTTCAATCTGATTGGCTGATACAATCAGCCAATCAGATTGAGCTCGCATTCTATTGGCTGATCGGAACAGCCAATAGAATGCAAGCTCAATCTGATTGGCTGATTGGATCAGCCAATCGGATTGAACTTGATTCTGATTGGCTGATTCCATCAGCCAATCAGAATATTCCTACCTTAATTCCGATTGGCTGATAGAATCCTATCAGCCAATCGGAATTCGAGGGACGCCATCTTGGATGACGTCCCTTAAAGGAACCGTCATTCTTCAGTTGGACGTCGCCGGAAGAAGATGGGTCCGCAGTGGAGGTCTTCAGGATGGAGCCGGTCGTCATCGGATGAAGATAGAAGATGCCGCTTGGATCAAGATGGTTGCCGGTCCGGATCGCCTCTTCTTCCCGGATAGGATGAAGACTTTGGACCCTCTTCTGGACTTCTTCAGTGGATGTCTAGCCCCCGCTTGGGTTGGATGAAGATATCGGAGCCAGGACCGATCGGTGATACCCGGTGAGGTGAAGACAAGGTAGGAAGATCTTCAGGGGCTTAGTGTTAGGTTTATTTAAGGGGGGTTTGGGTTAGATTAGGGGTATGTGGGTGGTGGGTTGTAATGTTGGGGGGGGGTATTGTATGTTTTTTTTTACAGGCAAAAGAGCTGAACTTCTTGGGGCATGCCCCGCAAAGGGCCCTGTTCAGGGCTGGTAAGGTAAAAGAGCTTTTAACTTTAGTAATTTAGAATAGGGTAGGGCATTTTTTATTTGGGGGGGCTTTGTTGTTTTATTAGGGGGCTTAGAGTAGGTGTAATTAGTTTAAAATTGTTGTAATATTTTTCTTATATTTGTAAAAAAAAAATTATTTTTTGTAACTTAGTTCTTTTTTATTTTTTGTACTTTAGCTAGTTTATTTAATTGTATTTATTTGTAGGAATTGTATTTAATTAATTTATTGATAGTGTAGTGTTAGGTTAATTGTAGGTAATTGTAGGTAGTTTATTTAATTAATTTATTGATAGTGTAGTATTAGGTTTAATTGTAACTTAGGTTAGTATTTATTTTACAGGTAATTTTGTAATTATTTTAACTATTTTAGCTATTAAATAGTTCTTAACTATTTAATAGCTATTGTACCTGGTTAAAATAAATACAAAGTTACCTGTAAAATAAATATTAATCCTAAAATAGCTATAATATAATTATAATTTATATTGTAGCTATATTAGGATTTATTTTACAGGTAAGTATTTAGTTTTAAATAGGAATAATTTATTTAATAAGAGTTAATTTATTTCGTTAGATGTAAATTATATTTAACTTAGGGGGTGTTAGTGTTAGGGTTAGACTTAGCTTTAGGGGTTAATACATTTATTAGAATAGCGGTGAGCTCCGGTCGGCAGATTAGGGGTTAATAAGTGTAGGCAGGTGGAGGCGACGTTGTGGGGGGCAGATTAGGGGTTAATAAATATAATATAGGGGTCGGTGGTGTTAGGGGCAGCAGATTAGGGGTACATAGGGATAATGTAAGTAGCGGCGGTTTACGGAGCGGCAGATTAGGGGTTAAAAATAAAATGCAGGTGTCAGCGATAGCGGGGGCGGCAGATTAGGGGTTAAGAAGTGTAAGGTTAGGGGTGTGTGCATTGCTGAATGCGGAGAGCATAATGCTGTACGCATTCAGAGATGTCTGTCGGACATGATCCGCTGCATGACAGGAAATAGTGCTGCCATCTAGTGCTCTTGCTAATGAATAACATTAGTACTGCATGACAGGAAATAGTGCTGCCATCTAGTGCTCTTGCTAATGAATAACATTAGTACTAAATGACAGGAAATAGTGCTGCCATCTATAGCTCTTGCTAATGTATAACATTAGTACTACATGACAGGAAATAGTGCTGCCATCTAGTGCTCTTGCTGATGTATAACATTAGTACTATATGACAGGAAATAGTGCTGCCATCTAGTGCTCTTGCTAATGTATAACATTAGTACTACATGATAGGAAATAGTGCTGCCATCTAGTGCTCTTGCTAATGAATAACATTAGTACTACATGAAAGGAAATAGTGCTGCCATCTAGTGCTCTTGCTAATGTATAACATTAGTACTACATGACAGGAAATAGTGCTGCCATCTAGTGCTCTTGCTATAGCATTAGTACTACATGACAGGAAATAGTGCTGCCATCTAGTGCTCTTGCTAATGTATAACATTAGTTCTACATGACAGGAAATAGTGCTGCCATCTAGTGCTCTTGCTAATGAATAACATTAGTACTAAATGACAGGAAATAGTGCTGCCATCTATAGCTCTTGCTAATGTATAACATTAGTACTACATGACAGGAAATAGTGCTGCCATCTAGTGCTCTTGCTGATGTATAACATTAGTACTATATGACAGGAAATAGTGCTGCCATCTAGTGCTCTTGCTAATGTATAACATTAGTACTACATGACAGGAAATAGTGCTGCCATCTAGTGCTCTTGCTAATGAATAACATTAGTACTACATGAAAGGAAATAGTGCTGCCATCTAGTGCTCTTGCTAATGTATAACATTAGTACTACATGACAGGAAATAGTGCTGCCATCTAGTGCTCTTGCTATAGCATTAGTACTACATGACAGGAAATAGTGCTGCCATCTAGTGCTCTTGCTAATGTATAACATTAGTTCTACATGACAGGAAATAGTGCTGCCCTCTAGTGCTCTTGCTAATGAATAACATTAGTACTGCATGACAGGAAATAGTGCTGCCATCTAGTGCTCTTGCTAATGAATAACATTAGTACTAAATGACAGGAAATAGTGCTGCCATCTATAGCTCTTGCTAATGTATAACATTAGTACTACATGACAGGAAATAGTGCTGCCATCTAGTGCTCTTGCTGATGTATAACATTAGTACTATATGACAGGAAATAGTGCTGCCATCTAGTGCTCTTGCTAATGTATAACATTAGTACTACATGACAGGAAATAGTGCTGCCATCTAGTGCTCTTGCTAATGAATAACATTAGTACTACATGAAAGGAAATAGTGCTGCCATCTAGTGCTCTTGCTAATGTATAACATTAGTACTACATGACAGGAAATAGTGCTGCCATCTAGTGCTCTTGCTATAGCATTAGTACTACATGACAGGAAATAGTGCTGCCATCTAGTGCTCTTGCTAATGTATAACATTAGTTCTACATGACAGGAAATAGTGCTGCCCTCTAGTGCTCTTGCTAATGTATAACATTATTACTACATGACAGGAAATAGTGCTGCCATCTAGTGCTCTTGCTAATGTATAACATTAGTACTACATGACAGGAAATAGTGCTACCATCTAGTGCTCTTGCTAATGTATAACATTAGTACTACATGGCAGGAAATAGTGCTGCCATCTAGTGCTCTTGCTAATGTATAACATTAGTACTACATGACAAGAAATAGTGCTGCCCGCTAGTGCTCTTGCTAATGTATAATATTATTACTGCATGACAGGAAATAGTGCTGCCATTTAGTGCTCTTGCAAATGTATAACATTAGTACTACATGACAGGAAATAGTGCTGCCATCTAGTGCTCTTGCTAATGTATAACATTTATACTACGTGACAGGAAATAGTGCTGCCATCTAGTGCTCTTGCTAATGTATAGCATTAGTACTACATGACAGGAAATAGTGCTGCCATCTAGTGCTCTTGCTAATGTATAACATTAGTACTACATGACAGGAAATAGTGCTGCCATCTAGTGCTCTTGCTAATGTATAACATTAGTACTACATGACAGGAAATAGTGCTGCCATCTAGTGCTCTTGCTAATGTATAACATTAGTACTACATGACAGGAAATAGTGCTAAAATCTAGTGCTCTTGCTAATGTATAACATTATTACTACATGACAGGAAATAGTGCTGCCATCTAGTGCTCTTGTTAATGTATAACATTAGTACTACCTGACAGGAAATAGTGCTGCCATCTAGTGCTCTTGCTAATGTATAACATTAGTACTATATGACAGGAAATAGTGCTGCCATCTAGTGCTCTTGCTAATGTATAACATTAGTACTACATGACAGGAAATAGTGCTGCCATCTAGTGCTCTTGCTAATGTATAACATTATTACTACATGGCAGGAACTAGTGCCGCCATCTAGTGCTCTTGCTAATGTATAACATTAGTACTACATGACAGGAAATAGTGCCGCCATCTAGTGCTCTTGCTAATGTATAACATTAGTACTACATGACAGGAAATAGTGCTGCCATCTAGTGCTCTTGCTAATGTATAACATTATTACTACATGGCAGGAAATTGTGCTGCCATCTAGTGTTCTTGCTAATGTATAACATTAGTACTACATGACAGGAAATAGTGCTGTCATCTAGTGCTGTTTGTTAATGTATAACATTAGTACTACATGACAGGAAATAGTGCTGCCATCTAGTGCTCTTGCTAATGTATAACATTAGTACTGCATGACAGGAAATAGTGCTGCCATCTAGTGCTCTTGCTAATGTATAACATTAGTACAACATGACAGGAAATAGTGCTGCCATCTAGTGCTCTTGCTAATGAATAACATTAGTACTACATGACAGGAAATAGTGCTGCCATCTAGTGCTCTTGCTAATGAATAACATTAGTACTACATGACAGGAAATAGTACTGCCATCTAGTGCTCTTGCTAATGAATAACATTAGTACTACATGACAGGAAATAGTGCTGCCATCTAGTGCTCTTGCTAATGAATAACATTAGTACTACATGACAGGAAATAGTGCTGCCATCTAGTGCTCTTGCTAATGAATAACATTGTTGCCAAACTGTTGCTATATAGTACTGAAGACATGTGCACACTTCTGAGCTTACATTGCTGAATGCGGAGAGCATAATGCTGTACGCATTCAGAGATGTCTGTCGGACATGATCCGCTGCATGACAGGAAATAGTGCTGCCATCTAGTGCTCTTGCTAATGAATAACATTAGTACTGCATGACAGGAAATAGTGCTGCCATCTAGTGCTCTTGCTAATGAATAACATTAGTACTAAATGACAGGAAATAGTGCTGCCATCTATAGCTCTTGCTAATGTATAACATTAGTACTACATGACAGGAAATAGTGCTGCCATCTAGTGCTCTTGCTGATGTATAACATTAGTACTATATGACAGGAAATAGTGCTGCCATCTAGTGCTCTTGCTAATGTATAACATTAGTACTACATGACAGGAAATAGTGCTGCCATCTAGTGCTCTTGCTAATGAATAACATTAGTACTACATGAAAGGAAATAGTGCTGCCATCTAGTGCTCTTGCTAATGTATAACATTAGTACTACATGACAGGAAATAGTGCTGCCATCTAGTGCTCTTGCTATAGCATTAGTACTACATGACAGGAAATAGTGCTGCCATCTAGTACTCTTGCTAATGTATAACATTAGTTCTACATGACAGGAAATAGTGCTGCCCTCTAGTGCTCTTGCTAATGTATAACATTATTACTACATGACAGGAAATAGTGCTGCCATCTAGTGCTCTTGCTAATGTATAACATTACTACTACATGACAGGAAATAGTGCTACCATCTAGTGCTCTTGCTAATGTATAACATTAGTACTACATGGCAGGAAATAGTGCTGCCATCTAGTGCTCTTGCTAATGTATAACATTAGTACTACATGACAAGAAATAGTGCTGCCCGCTAGTGCTCTTGCTAATGTATAATATTATTACTGCATGACAGGAAATAGTGCTGCCATTTAGTGCTCTTGCAAATGTATAACATTAGTACTACATGACAGGAAATAGTGCTGCCATCTAGTGCTCTTGCTAATGTATAACATTTATACTACGTGACAGGAAATAGTGCTGCCATCTAGTGCTCTTGCTAATGTATAGCATTAGTACTACATGACAGGAAATAGTGCTGCCATCTAGTGCTCTTGCTAATGTATAACATTAGTACTACATGACAGGAAATAGTGCTGCCATCTAGTGCTCTTGCTAATGTATAACATTAGTACTACATGACAGGAAATAGTGCTGCCATCTAGTGCTCTTGCTAATGTATAACATTAGTACTACATGACAGGAAATAGTGCTAAAATCTAGTGCTCTTGCTAATGTATAACATTATTACTACATGACAGGAAATAGTGCTGCCATCTAGTGCTCTTGTTAATGTATAACATTAGTACTACCTGATAGGAAATAGTGCTGCCATCTAGTGCTCTTGCTAATGTATAACATTAGTACTATATGACAGGAAATAGTGCTGCCATCTAGTGCTCTTGCTAATGTATAACATTAGTACTACATGACAGGAAATAGTGCTGCCATCTAGTGCTCTTGCTAATGTATAACATTATTACTACATGGCAGGAACTAGTGCCGCCATCTAGTGCTCTTGCTAATGTATAACATTAGTACTACATGACAGGAAATAGTGCCGCCATCTAGTGCTCTTGCTAATGTATAACATTAGTACTACATGACAGGAAATAGTGCTGCCATCTAGTGCTCTTGCTAATGTATAACATTATTACTACATGGCAGGAAATTGTGCTGCCATCTAGTGTTCTTGCTAATGTATAACATTAGTACTACATGACAGGAAATAGTGCTGCCATCTAGTGCTGTTTGTTAATGTATAACATTAGTACTACATGACAGGAAATAGTGCTGCCATCTAGTGCTCTTGCTAATGTATAACATTAGTACTGCATGACAGGAAATAGTGCTGCCATCTAGTGCTCTTGCTAATGTATAACATTAGTACAACATGACAGGAAATAGTGCTGCCATCTAGTGCTCTTGCTAATGAATAACATTAGTACTACATGACAGGAAATAGTGCTGCCATCTAGTGCTCTTGCTAATGAATAACATTAGTACTACATGACAGGAAATAGTACTGCCATCTAGTGCTCTTGCTAATGAATAACATTAGTACTACATGACAGGAAATAGTGCTGCCATCTAGTGCTCTTGCTAATGAATAACATTAGTACTACATGACAGGAAATAGTGCTGCCATCTAGTGCTCTTGCTAATGAATAACATTGTTGCCAAACTGTTGCTATATAGTACTGAAGACATGTGCACACTTCTGAGCTTACATTGCTGAATGCGGAGAGCATAATGCTGTACGCATTCAGAGATGTCTGTCGGACATGATCCGCTGCATGACAGGAAATAGTGCTGCCATCTAGTGCTCTTGCTAATGAATAACATTAGTACTGCATGACAGGAAATAGTGCTGCCATCTAGTGCTCTTGCTAATGAATAACATTAGTACTAAATGACAGGAAATAGTGCTGCCATCTATAGCTCTTGCTAATGTATAACATTAGTACTACATGACAGGAAATAGTGCTGCCATCTAGTGCTCTTGCTGATGTATAACATTAGTACTATATGACAGGAAATAGTGCTGCCATCTAGTGCTCTTGCTAATGTATAACATTAGTACTACATGACAGGAAATAGTGCTGCCATCTAGTGCTCTTGCTAATGAATAACATTAGTACTACATGAAAGGAAATAGTGCTGCCATCTAGTGCTCTTGCTAATGTATAACATTAGTACTACATGACAGGAAATAGTGCTGCCATCTAGTGCTCTTGCTATAGCATTAGTACTACATGACAGGAAATAGTGCTGCCATCTAGTACTCTTGCTAATGTATAACATTAGTTCTACATGACAGGAAATAGTGCTGCCCTCTAGTGCTCTTGCTAATGTATAACATTATTACTACATGACAGGAAATAGTGCTGCCATCTAGTGCTCTTGCTAATGTATAACATTAGTACTACATGACAGGAAATAGTGCTACCATCTAGTGCTCTTGCTAATGTATAACATTAGTACTACATGGCAGGAAATAGTGCTGCCATCTAGTGCTCTTGCTAATGTATAACATTAGTACTACATGACAGGAAATAGTGCTGCCCTCTAGTGCTCTTGCTAATGTATAATATTATTACTGCATGACAGGAAATAGTGCTGCCATTTAGTGCTCTTGCAAATGTATAACATTAGTACTACATGACAGGAAATAGTGATGCCATCTAGTGCTCTTGCTAATGTATAACATTAGTACTACATGACAGGAAATAGTGCTGCCATCTAGTGCTCTTGCTAATGTATAGCATTAGTACTACATGACAGGAAATAGTGCTGCCATCTAGTGCTCTTGCTAATGTATAACATTAGTACTACATGACAGGAAATAGTGCTGCCATCTAGTGCTCTTGCTAATGTATAACATTAGTACTATATGACAGGAAATAGTGCTGCCATCTAGTGCTCTTGCTAATGTATAACATTAGTACTACATGACAGGAAATAGTGCTACCATCTAGTGCTCTTGCTAATGTATAACATTATTACTACATGACAGGAAATAGTGCTGCCATCTAGTGCTCTTGTTAATGTATAACATTAGTACTACCTGACAGGAAATAGTGCTGCCATCTAGTGCTCTTGCTAATGTATAACATTAGTACTATATGACAGGAAATAGTGCTGCCATCTAGTGCTCTTGCTAATGTATAACATTAGTACTACATGACAGGAAATAGTGCTGCCATCTAGTGCTCTTGCTAATGTATAACATTATTACTACATGGCAGGAACTAGTGCCGCCATCTAGTGTTCTTGCTAATGTATAACATTAGTACTACATGACAGGAAATAGTGCTGCCATCTAGTGCTCTTGCTAATGTATAACATTAGTACTACATGACAGGAAATAGTGCTGCCATCTAGTGCTCTTGCTAATGTATAACATTATTACTACATGGCAGGAAATAGTGCTGCCATCTAGTGTTCTTGCTAATGTATAACATTAGTACTACATGACAGGAAATAGTGCTGCCATCTAGTGCTCTTGCTAATGTATAACATTATTACTACATGGCAGGAAATAGTGCTGCCATCTAGTGTTCTTGCTAATGTATAACATTAGTACTACATGACAGGAAATAGTGCTGCCATCTAGTGCTGTTTGTTAATGTATAACATTAGTACTACATGACAGGAAATAGTGCTGCCATCTAGTGCTCTTGCTAATGTATAACATTAGTACTGCATGACAGGAAATAGTGCTGCCATCTAGTGCTCTTGCTAATGTATAACATTAGTACTACATGACAGGAAATAGTGCTGCCATCTAGTGTTCTTGCTAATGAATAACATTAGTACTACATGACAGGAAATAGTGCTACCATCTAGTGCTCTTGCTAATGAATAACATTAGTACTACATGACAGGAAATAGTGCTGCCATCTAGTGCTCTTGCTAATGAATAACATTAGTACTACATGACAGGAAATAGTGCTGCCATCTAGTGCTCTTGCTAATGAATAACATTAGTACTACATGACAGGAAATAGTGCTGCCATCTAGTGCTCTTGCTAATGAATAACATTGTTGCCAAACTGTTGCTATATAGTACTGAAGACATGTGCACACTTCTGAGCTTACATCCCTTTTAAATAAAGGATAACAAGAAATAAAAGTCAATTTTACAATAGAAGTAAATTGGAAAGTTGTTTAAAATTGTATGTTCTATCTGAATCATTAAAGGAAAATGTTTAAGTTTTATGTCCCTTTAAACATTTTAAGATAGTAAGATTAAAGTAAAATAAAATAAACTATTAATATAAAGATAAAAAGTGTGTAGTTAAAAAAAACATAAGCAAAAAAAAAAAACCCTTTGCAATAAACTTTCATGATTTATTTTGTCTAATTTCTTGTAAGTTGCGTGTGACCATTGTGGAATTCCAATTCTTGTTTAAAGTGAAAGACAGCACAGTTCTTTCTACCATATAGTCCCTGGCTGCACACTATAGTGACTCATTTATAACTGTACCTAGTTGTGCTCAGCAGGAAGGATAGCTAAGTTACAACATGGCATCCCCATTTCTTTATAGAAAAAAAAACTTTACACTTTTTTTCATGATTCAAATCAATATAATTAAAAAAAATACATCTGCATATTACTTTGAGGCTAATCTTTGCCTTGAATATTCTATCATTTATTTTCTGTTTAGTTTACCTTATCCCTGACGTTTATAAAACTAGACGATTTTTTACTATAGATAAGATGACCATTCACCATATGCCACAATGATGGGATCTGCCTCAATTCCATATAAACCACTGCCACAAATCTGTATTGTTGCTAAATTTAATTCTAAATAAGAATAGATCACCATAGCAAACAGCCAGGCATCGAGGGCATTTCTGTTCTTTCATTGCTTAGTTGGGGGTAGCCATGTATTGCTCTTGGGAAAACATAAGATTTGGGGAACTTTGTCTCTATCTGTTGTCCAGTCTGCATTTATTAAATAGTAAAAAGATTCTGCATTCCTGAGCATAAAGGCGCTGCTAGAATAGGCAGAGGCCAAGCTCTGCATAGAATATTAACAAGGGTGCATATTTGGGTTGGATGGCAGAGAAACAGAGGCGAGCGTGAAATACAAAAGGATGAGGAAAAGGGAATTCATGTGCAGATAAGCAAGAGGAAGCAATCCTGCAAAAGATAATACAATCACTACTCAACATCAAACATAATGCTATGAAAAGCAGAGATCCTGCATCTAAGGTCTTGGCCCCAACAGTAAATCTTTGTAGTGTAGAACTGACCTTAATTGACCCTGTGGGAAACATCTTTATTAATCTGTAGGTCATGCCCTTGATATGATGCATTAAACACTGCATGGTAGTCATTGTATCTCCCTTAGGACGATGATGAATATTATTGCTATTAATAATTAGTACATTTGGGGTGCACTATGTAAAAGACCAATTACATTATTGTAACAGATCAAAAGACATTCCGCTACAGTCTTTAGAAGCTTTCCTTGTCTGGAACTGCTCCTGCATTATTATATTTTACAAGGTCCAGCTTTTAATTAACCTTAAAAAATACTCACAAAATTCAACCTGAACTTGTCTTTTCTTCCCATTGTCAGTTAACCCCAATGCCTTGTACTGCAATAGAAGTAGGTTCAAAGGCAGCCAGCATGTGCTGTAGAGGTTGGAAATTATTTTGTAACATTATATAAAAAGTAGTGTGATATTCCTTGTAAGTCACATAGCTGGGCTTTTCTTTTAGAGGAAAGAGGAGGTGCCCAAGAACTTCTAATTAAATAGAAAGATTGGGTCTGAAAAATACATGGAATACCTATGAATCAGATAAGGAAAGGGAGCCATGATACAAATAGTTGACCATTTGTTTGATGACTTAATAAATAACTACGATTTTGTGTGTGTCGTGCATGGGATTAAGTATTACATTTATTGCACTATCAGATAGTGAAAATGTACGACTCTCATTATGGCATCAAATGTATCCAAGAAACACAATCTCCTGGATTCATAGATGTTAATGAAGTTGCTTTGTGGCCTCTCTGGGAAGGGCAAATCATGTTAGAAATTTCTTGAGGCTCGCTTCACCTATATTTTCTTTTAGTGGGCATTACATGAGGGGCCCAATACCTCATATCCTGCGCATTAAAACGAGAACCAATAGCAAAGCAGAAAAATAACAGAAAAAAAAACTTACAAAATGGTTTACAAAGATGTTTGTAGTTGTAAAATACTTCCTTGTCTGCTTTGTTAGAGTAAAATTGTCTTGCTGAATAGAATGAAAGGTCTCGGTGATCTCACAGACATTTATTGGGTTTTATGGGTTTTTTACCTACACTTAGACCCAGCGTCAGAATTAATAAAGATATATCTTGTCTCAGGGTCATGTCTTGCTATTTCCTAGCTGACAAGGTAGCCTCATTTTTATTTCTCTTTTATTTCTGTTTTTTAAGGTATTTTTTCAGATTTTCTGATTTTTTTTCCATTTTATTTTGTTTGTTCTATCAGTTTTTTTTGTGATGTTTCTTTAAGTGTGGAACTTGCTCTATGTGCCCGAGAGTTGAACAGTTAGGCGACAGATGTTGCTTTATTGATTATAATAAAGAGACTTGCAGATGTGAAAAGGGTCAGGTTCAAATCTTTTAGCTTTCTAAAAATAGAAGCATTTTTGCAATATACTTCCATTAACTAAAATGCTTGTAGTAAAAATTATTGCTGTTTTTCGGCAGCATATGTGCATATGCTATGAGGGCCTGTGCATCAGTATTCAAACATCACATCAGCAGTGCTTATATAACACAAATTAGGTCTTCACAAACACAATGCACACCACTGAACCTCTATGAGTTTGAATACTGGTGCACAGGACCTCACAGCATATGTGTGTATGCGTCTGTAATCAAGTTAAAACTTTTACTAAAAGTTTACTAAAAGCACCTCCCAGTAATATTTTTTTTACTGCAAGAAGAGGATTTCATAGAAAAGGTAAACTTCTCCATTGGACAGAAAGCAGACACACACAAACACAAAAACACAGGCACACACACATACAAACACTCAGACTCAGACACACATAAAAACACACTCAGATGCACACACAAACACTCGGAAACACACTCAGACACACACACAAAAACACTCAGGCACACACACAAAAACACTCAGCCACACACAAATACACTCAGGCACACACACAAACACTTAGACACACACACAAAAACACTCAGACACACATACACACACAAAAATACTCAGGCACACACACAAAAACACTCAGCCACACACAAAAACACTCAGGCACACACACAAACACTTAGACACACACACAAAAACATTCAGACATACATACACACACAAAAACACTCAGGCACAAACACTTAGACACACGCACACAAAAACACTCAGACACACACACACACAAACACTCAAACACACACACAAAAACATTCAAGCACACACACAAAAACACTTAGGCATACACACAAAAACACTCAGACACAAACACACATACAAAATATGTAAACTGCACTGCATTAATTATAAAGCTCATGCCTAGAGCTACTCCCTGGCTCAGCAGAGCATCAAATGAAAGATAAACAGTGCACTCTAAAAATCACTAAAGAAAAGGTTTAGGTGCGCAAAAATCACTAAAGAAAAGGTTTAGGCGCGCAAATTCTGTTCTCTGACTCTGTTCCAAGTCTGTCAGTGCCCTGGGCCGCATGCCTACCGCTTCTTATGGCTAATCACCTCTGCACTCTGCCTACCCCCAGATCCCCGCCCGCCCTCCCCTCCTACCTCTTCAGTGTGCACTTAGTGTACCATACCGGTCTGGTTGGCATCATACGTGGCTCCTTCACTTTAGAGACAGTGTCAGACAGTCATGCGGTCAGGTGTCAGGCATCCCCTCATGATTTGCCAGTTTAGAGAGAGAGCACAGCAGTGAGTGACTCCACTGCTCCACAAGTCACTGAGCAGTGAGCACAGATAGGCAGGCAGGTTTAGGCTAGCAGCGCAACTTCGCAAGCCCCTCGGCACGCCCACAACATTCATAGTGAAATTGAGCAGGGGAGGAGCAAAGTACAAACAAGCAAAAGCAGCCAGGAAAACTATTTGTGGTAATTGTGGTACGGGCTAAAGGGGCAAAAAAATTAATTGTGTCTACAACTTCCCCAGTCCCACTAATGTTCACAACTGCTGGCCCCTTTAATAAAAAAAATTGATGCATCTCTACATTGTATTTCTTTGAATTTCAATAAAATTTAAAAAAGATTAATTTGGCTGGTGGTGTCACCCCCTGGAGGGTGTCACCCAGGTGCAGCCCGCACCCCACTAGTGATGCCACGGACTAAAAGCATTTTTGGTAGTGCAAAGTATATTGCAAAATTACTCCTATTTCCATGTACATTTAAATTTTAACCTTTCTATCCTTTCAATTGTAGCGAATTATGTGTGTCCAACATCGCTAAATGCATATGCTGTCGGCATTTAACATTGCACAAGTATTTTTTGTGAAATGCTTGCGCATCCGCTGCTTAATAAATCTACCATTATAACTGTTCAATACGAAAACAATAAATCAAATTTTGAAAAAGTGACTTTTGTCTCCTTGTAAAAATCATTAACTGCCTGTACTGTAGTTGTAGCTAATTTGAACAATTCAAATAACTGTTCCAGTTAAGCTAATTTGCTTGCAATTTTAAACTTTGGAAATGATTGAAAATCTCTTCTGAAATTCCAAATTCAACTAAATTCATTGCTCCAACCCGCTAGAGAATCATATGAGTATACATAGTTATACATCTATAGTGTGTGGGCAGTAGCTTTATGGTAATCATTTGGCATTAAGCAAAAGAGGTAGTTACCTAGAGACACTTTCACTCACGGGATGCCTGACTGATCATGTGATGCAAATTTGCTATCGACTTTCTAGTGTTTTGCATTCAGTGTGATACAGACTTGATGGCTTTCTGTAGTGAATTGGGAGTTGTAATGTAAATCCACCTGAGTTAACTATGCACAGGCAAAAATTAACTGTATTATATTCAGTATACAGATAGCCAAAGTGATATCCATGTAAAACATCTACTGCTCATACTTAATAAATCCAGTGTTCTTGTACTGTGATTGAATCTCTTTGGAAGATTACAAGGATCTTGACAAATGTTTTTAGTTAACATGATAGGATACATTACTTTTTATGTATGCTCAAAAATGTAACGGTTTGCTACATTAACCAGTTATATCTCAGAAACTAAAACAATAGATCAAGAAGGGTTGGTTTGACAATATAAAATTTGGGAAAGGAATAGGTTGACTATAATGGTAAATGTATTTAATTTTTAATTCCTCCATTCTGTACCTCCCTCATTGCTCTGCGTAGAGTACTGGGCATGTAAACGAAGCATTAGCTTGCAAATTCAAGGTAGTTGTCACTTTGAATCTAGAGTAGTAATGAATAGCAGAGCTTCCAATAATACTGCATGTTGAGGGATTGTCAAGACTTAAGAGCTTGCTGTCCCTCCCTTCAGGCAAATGTTTTGGTTTCCAAAATTAAACCACTGACTTCCCCGTGTCAGGGGTGGGTTGATAACCATTTTTTATTTGTATTTTCTGTAGGTAGGGGTCAGGGGGCAATGTGACTTGAATGGTCACTGTCAGATGAATAGGAAATAGGAATGTCAAGAACGCCCCTGGCACTACCGCGTTCAAGTTCACCTTCCCTATTCCTGGTTGCTATTCAGTGTCAGGTAGAGGGATTCCTTATAGGGACAGTATACACCAATTTTCATATAACTGCATGTATTTGACACTACTATAAAGTAGAATATGCACAGATACTAATCTAAAAATCCAGTATAAAACCTTTTAAAAACTCACTTAGAAGCTCTCAGTTTAACACTGTTGATGAGGTTAGGCTGGGACACCCAGTGGAAAAGGCCGGGAAAGAAAAAAGAGCCCCACCCTGCATATGAAAAGATCAATTACACAAACAGGAGCAAGCGGGAGTATGTAGAATCAGCACCATGTTATTAAAAAAAAAGCTATACATTGTAACAAAAACACTCTTAGATGTGCTATATAAATGGATCATCTACAAAACATTTATGCAAAGAAAAATCTAGTGGACAATGTCCCTTTAAAGAGGAGTGACAGTGACAAAAAGTATACTTGGAAACAACAGGAGCCAAATATTGGGGCAAGAGCAGGCAGCAGGAATGGCAAGGCAAGGTTGTAAAACAATCTGTAGATCAGGGCAGATAGCTGGCAAGAAAAAGTCATTAAAAAAATCTTAAGGACAGGCGACTGGTAAGGCAAAGTTGATCAAAAATCCAACGTCAGGACAGGCCAAGGTACGAACAGACTGAGAAAAACAAATAATCGCTAGGTTGCTGGAAAATGGGCAAACAAGCAAAGCAAATATGGCCTGGCCCTACTTATAAAGGCCAAGGGGTGTGAATAGCAACAGGGGAGCAATGTGTATGGTCCTGAGAAGCGCACTTCGGAGCCTGTGGACCATCTGCATGCAAATTTCCTCATTCAGAATTTATTTTGGCTCGTCCAGATGTATAAGTCCATAAGCAAAGTATTCTGTGTCACCGACCACTAGGAAGGTGAAAAGCACATGCAAACGGATAGCAAATATGAGAACAAAAAAGATCACCTGCCACATTGCCATACCTGGAAATATGTCTACATAGGTGCAGCACTTAAACATAAGGAAAATAATCCAACATAGCTGTGCAACCCCTACGACTAGAGACTGACACCTGCTGTCCTGGCAGGGAAGGTACGTGACCATACCTCCTCCTAAAAGGTAGCCTCCGGACACCTCCTGGACAATCTGGATGAGCCAAATTAAATACCCAAATGTGGGCTTCTGTATGCAGATGGTCCACAGGCTCTGAAGTGCGCTCCTCAGATAGATAGATAGATAGATAGATAGATAGATAGATAGATAGATAGATAGATAATATATGGAGAGATAGATAGATGTGGATAGCTGGATATATATATATAGATAATAGATATATAAACAGATAGATAAAAAATAGATAGATATAGATAGATAGATAGATAGATATAGAGGTAGATAAATGATAGATAGATATAGATAGATATAGATAGATAGAGATATATAGATAGATATAGAGATAGATAAATGATAGATAGATTAAATATAAAGCTGGTTGCTTAAAGGGTCATGAGACCCACATTTTTTCTTTCATGATTTAGAAAGAGAATGCAATTTTAAACATCTTTCTAATTTACTTCTATTATCTAATTTGTTTTATTCTCTTGATATTCTTTGCTGAAAAGCATATCTAGATATGCTCAGTAGCTGCACATAGAAGCCTCCTGTGATTGGCTCACCATGTGCATTGCTTTTTCTTCAACTAAGGATATCTAAAAAATGAAGCAAAATAAATAATAGAAGTAAATTTTAATGTTATTTAAATTTCTATTCTCTATCTGAATCATGAAAGAAAGATTTTGGGTTTAGTGGCCCTTTAAAGATTTGCATTTAAGCACTATAAAAATCCTGTGCCTTTAAACAACTCCTGGGTTAAATTCTTTGTTAATGATCTGTGTTATATGTAGGAAGTTTGATTAACAAGTTTCTCTGATTGACCCAACTGCAAGCAGAAAATTGAAAAAATAATTGCTGCGCATCTAAGCCTCCACTTTGATACGTAGAGCGTATTGTCTTTTTTCACTGTGCAGTTGGGGTTTTACGATGAACCAAATTAACTATTTACTGCTATTCCACACTGGGATAAGTGTTGTTCTGTCGCCAAATTCACCTACTGTTACAATATTACAGCGTCTTTACTACAAAATGATCCGTCTGTTCTAGTTAATCAAATAAAAACAGCTCGGCACTTGCTTTGATTAGGCATTTATTTTATTTTGATCTTCTATTTCCTTATTCTATTCTTTTTTATCATGACACTTAATTATCTATCCCTTACCTTACTTATTATAATTTTTTCGGTGATTTCTCATTACTAACTTCCTGCGTCATGTATGGCGTGTGCTTCATTCCTTAAGAAGTAATTTTCCTGTGGTTAAACGTGTCCTATTTCACTTTACTGCACCTACTAAAAGCGTTCTTTCTGTTGCCTGCGGTTGTATATACACTTCTTCTTAAACATGAATCTTGAGTTCTTACATCCTGTGGCTTTCCACTCAATTGAGCTCATTTTAATGATATGTAAAAATTAAAGGAAAGAAAAGAAACGCGTAAGTTTGTGGTGCTATTTAAATGACCGCTGATTAACCATATCTGTCATGGCTCTGGGGATTTTTATAATTGCAGAGGAATGGCATTATTTCAAGTTGTACAGCTACATCTATTAGAAATGTGCAGAAATTCACATAACGAATTCACTAACGAGCAGTTTATGCTCACCGCTCACTTAAAGACAGCGCTGGTATTACGGGTTTTTACAAACCCGGCGTTAACCGCAAAAAAGTGAGCAAAGAGCAAAATTTAGCTCCACATCTCACCTCAATACCAGCGCTGCTTACGTTAGCGGTGAGCTGTCTAAACGTGCTTGTGCACGATTTCCCCATAGGAATCAATGGTGGAGAGCCGGCTTAAAAAAAAAACCTAACACCTGCAAAAAAGCAGCGTAAAGCTCCTAACGCAGCCCCATTGATTCCTATGGGGAAATAAAAGTTATGTCTACACCTAACACCCTAACATGAACCCCGAGTCTAAACACCCCTAATCTTACACTTATTAACCCCTAATATGCCGCCCCCGAGATCGCCAACATCTACATTATATTAGTAACCCCTAATCTGTCGCTCCGGACACCGCCGCCACCTACATTATAGTTATGAACCCCTAATCTGCTGCCCCCAACATCTCCGAACCCTACATTATATTTATTAACCCCTAATCTGCTGCCCCCAATGTCACTGCAACCTAACTACATTTATTAACCCCTAATCTTCCGCCCCCAACATCGCCAAGACTATAATAAAGTTATTAACTCCTAAACCTAAGTCTAACCCTAACCCCCCCTAATTTAAATATAATTTAAATAAATCTAATAAAATTACTACAATTAACTAAATAATTCCTATTTAAAACTAAATACTTACCTATAAAATAAACCCTAAGCTAGCTAAAATATAACTAATAGTTACATTGTAGCTATTTTAGGGTTTACTTTTATTTCACAGACAAGTTTGTATTTATTTTAACTAAGTAGAATAGTTATTAAATAGTTATTAACTATTTAATAACTACCTAGTTAAAATAAAGACAAATTTACCTGTAAAATAAAACCTAACCTAAGTTACACTAACACCTAACACTACACTATAATTAAATAAATTAACTAAATTAAATACAATTAATTACAATTAAATAAAATTATCTAAAGTAGGAAAAAAAACACTAAATTACAGAAAATAATAAAGAAATTACAAGATTTTAAACTAATTACACCTACTCTAATCCCCCTAACAAAATAAAAAAGCCCCCCAAAATAAAAAAGCCCTACCCTACACTAAATTACAAATAGCCCTTAAAAGGGCCTTTTGCGGGGCATTGCCCCAAAGTAATCAGCTCTTTTACCTGTAAAAAAAAAAGTACAAATACCCCCCCAACATTAAAACCTCCCACCCACACAACCAACCCTACTCTAAAACTCACCGAATCCCCCTTAAAAAAAAACTAACACTAACCCCCTGAAGATCACCTTACCGGGAGACGTCTTCACCCAACTGGGCCAAAGTCCTCAACGAAGCTGGGAGAAGTCTTCATCCAACCGGGCAGAAGTGGTCCTCCAGATGGGCAGAAGTCTTCATCCAGATGGCATCTTCTATCTTCATCCATGCGGCGCGGGTCCATCTTCAAGACATACAACACGGAGCATCCTCTTCTTTCCACGGCCGACGACTGAATGAAGGTTCCTTTAAATGACGTCATCCAAGATGACGTCCCTTCAATTCCGATTGGCTGATAGAATTCTATCAGCCAATCCCAATTAAGGTAGAAAAAATCCTATTGGCTGATGCAATCAGCCAATAGGATTGAACTGGCATTCTATAGGCTGATTGGAACAGCCAATAGAATGCCAGCTCAATCCTATTGGTTGATTGGATCAGCCAATAGGATTGAACTTCAATCCTATTGGCTGATTGCATCAGCCAATAGGAATTTTTTTACCTTAATTCCGATTGGCTGATAGAATTCTACATTTAATATAGTGTCGGCGACGTTGGGGGCAGCAGATTAGGGGTTAATAAATGTAGGTAGGTGGCGGCGATGTTAGGGCCGGCAGATTAGGGGTTAATAATATTTAACTAGTGTTTGCGATGCGGGAGTGATGAGGTTTAGGGGTTAATATATTTATTATAGTGGCGGTGATGTCCGGTTCGGCAGATTAGGGGTTAAAATATTTATTTTAGTGTTTGCGATGCAGGAGGGCCTCGGTTTAGGGGTTAATAGGTAGTTTATGGGTGTTAGTGTACTTTTTAGCACTTTAGTTAAGAGTTTTATGCTACGGCATTGTAATGTAAAACTCTTAACTAATGACTTTTAAATGCGGTACCAGGCTTGACAGGAGAGGGTGTACCGCTCACTTTTGGTCAGACTCGTAATACCGGCGCTATGCAAGTCCCATTGAAAATATAGGATACGCAATTGACGTAAGTGGATTTGCGGTATTTCCGAGTCTGTCCAAAAAAGTGAGCGGTACACCTGTACCTTCAAGACTCGTAATACCAGCGGGCGTTAAAAAGCAGCGTTGGGAACGCAAGACACGTAATCTAGGATTTTATCCAAAATGCATTAATTCACTAAACAATCTAATGGACGAATAAGAAAAAATATTTTGTTAGCTTATTTTCACCTAGATTATGAGTTTTGCGCTAAACAGGATGGAAAATAATGCCAAAAAAGTTTTGTTATTTCACTCTCTATAGCGCTGCCATTATGAGTTACTGAAAAGCCTCCTTGTGCGTGCGATATGGTGGAGCATAAAAGTCAAAGGCAGCTTTGACTTGCGTGTGTACGCTTTCCCTTATAGACATCAATGGGGAGAGAGTGCTAGAAAAAAAACTAACACCTGCGATAGCGGAATGAAAATTCTCCGTAACGCGCCCCGTGTCTATGGGGAAAAAAAAGTTACATTTAAACACCCTAACATAAACCCCAAGTCTAAACACCCCTAATCTGCTGCCCTCAACATCGCATGATACCTAAATAAAGTTATTAACCCCTAATCTGCTGCTCCCGACATCGCTACCACTAATAAAAGTTATTAACCCCTATTCAGCCGCTCCCCGACATCACCGCCACTATAATAAAGTTATTAACCACTATTCCATCGCTCCCCAACATCGCAGACACTATAATAAAGTTATTAACCGCTAAACCTCCGGCCTCCCACATCTCCACAACTAAATAAACCTATTAACCCCTAAACCTCCGGCCTCCCACATCTCTGCCACTAAATAAACGTATTAACCCCTAAACCGCTGGTCCCCCACAACGCAAAGCACTAAACTAAACTATTAACCCCTAAACCTAACCCCCCCTAACTATAAATTAAAATTACAATATAACTATATTTAAATAAATAAATAAAAACTTACCTGTTAAATAAATATAAACCTAACATTAAACTATAAATTAACCTAACATAAATATTCTAATAAAATAAACAACTACCAATTAAAAAATCTAAGTTACAAATTTAAAAAAACCACCACTACGAGAAAAATTAAAAGATCTAAAATTACAAAAAATAATAAACACTAAATTACGAAAAATAAAAAACACTAAGCTTACAAAGAAATAATAAAAAAAATGATTAATATGATAATTTCGTTTATTATTTTTTGTAAGCTTAGTGTTTTTTATTTTTCATAATTTAGTGTTTATTATTGAGATAACTGTAATCTCCCATCTAAGTGCATTTATCTAATTCAGAACAAAAACTTTTCCAAACTCAAACCGGGCACCACCTGACATTAGAAAACCTTGATGACTGTAAGAAAAAAAAGGGGGGGGGTAGGAGAATTACATTATGTTTTCAGCTGAACATTGTTTTTTCTGTCTTATAAGTGGGTTGGTATACACCCCGACATAAAACACTAAACACACACTAGGGCCTCTATTTAACAAAGTCTGGCGGACCTGATCCGACAGTGCGGATCAGGTCCGCCAGACCTCGCTGAATACGGAGAGCAATATGCTCGCCGTATTCAGCATTGCACCAGCAGCTCTTGTGAGCTGCTGGTGCAACGCCGCCCCCTGCAGACTCGCGGCCAATGGGCCGCCAGCAGGGAGGTGTCAATCAACCCGATCGTACTCGATCGGGTTGAATTCCGGCGATGTCTGTCCACCTACTCAGAGCAGGCGGACAGGGTTATGGAGCAGCGGTCTTTGTGACCGCTGCTTCATAACTGCTTTTTCTGGCGAGCCTGCAGGCTCGCCAGAAACACGGGACATCAAGCTCCATTCTGAGTTTTATAGATAAGCCCCTAGATATAATTACTCAAAGCACAAATTAGCACAAAAATATCATGCAGCTGTGTTTTTATAATTATTTTAGTTGTTTAAATGTTAAAGAAATAGGTGTAAAGTTGTATTCTTTCTTTTGTATTAGATCTTTCTGTATCTATCTCCCTCTTTTTATCTATCCTCTATATATCTATCTTTCTATCTCCCTCTTTACTATCAATCTATCTATCTATCTCCCTCTCTTCTATCTATATATCTAACTTTTTATGTCACTCCCTCCTATCTATCTCTCTATCTATTATCTATCTATCTATCTATCTATCTATCTCCCTCCCTCTCTTCTATCTATAATCTAACTTTGTATATCCCTCTCTCCTATCTATCTATCTAGCTATCTATCATCTATCTATCTATCATATATCTATCTATCATCTATCTATCTATCTATCTATCTATCTATCTATCATCTATCTATCATATTAAGACAAGGGAGTCAATTTATTAAATGACGAGCGGACATGATTGACCATATGCTATCGGAATTTATAATTGCACTAGCATATCTAGTGAAATGCCTGTGCAATGCCAACCCTTGTTCACTGGCAGCCGCTTGCAGGGGCTGTCAATCATCCTGATTGTATCGGATCGGGATGATTTCAATCCGCTGCTTCTTAACTTCTGTTTCAAGCGAGCCTTAAATGATGGGCCTCCGACGCAGTATTCGTTGCTTCATAAATGGTGCTCAAGGTCTTTTGCATCCCTTCTAGTCATTCTTGAGGCCTCAAGTGTCTTAATGGACAATCTCACTTTCAATATCAGGTTTAGTGAATCTTGCCTGCTATGTAAATGCATCGTAATGTTACCTTAGGCAGCTTGATAAATGAATCTGTCACTGTTGTGCAACAATCTGCATAGATTGTTTATTACATACTTTGTTTTATTGAGTGCAATGATCTGCAAAAAGCTGATTTTACAGTCATTTAATTCAGTTTAATGATACAATTATCTAGGAAATGTTACTATGTTTCAAAAGTTTAATTAAGCAAAATCTATAAAATCTATGTTTAGAAATGTAATAATCTACGGTAGTTTGAATTAACTGTTTTGGATAGTGACTATGCATTGTTTTGATTGTTGGAGATTAATATCATAATGTAAGAATAGATTAAGACATTTGTATAGTTATTCTATGCATTTTAAGACTAGGGGCCAGTGATTTAAAGCTCTGTGGGCTGGCGAGATTATTAACGAATGCTCGTCAGTACATTTATTTCCCATGTGGAATTATCTAAATCTACTTTTTATCCTGAAAACAGGGTGTCTCACCCAGGGGTGTATACAGCATTTTTGTATAGGGAAAATATGCAAAAATTACAAAAATGCACAATGAAATTCGTAATTAAAAAAAAAAAATTGTAACAAAATTGTTCACCAAAATAGTATTTTATCAAAAAGTAATCACACAGGAAAAAATCATATTAAATATGCACAGCGCAAATTGTAATTAAAGTACACTAGATGTGCAAAAAACACATAGAAGTTTGTATTTATAAATACAAAATAAAAAGCATAATTTGTTTTTTTTGTAAAATAGGCTAAACATGGGCATTCCATGAAATTGTTTCTCAAATCCCAGCATAATTATCTAAATATTTTTGCCCTCTCACTCGGCTAGGTTACGAGTCTTGCGTTAGCCTTAAAAAGCAGCGTTGAGAGGTCCCAACGCTGCTTTTTTTTTTTTTTTTTTTTTTAAATAATTTTTTATTGAGGTAAAGTGTCAAACAGAAATAAAAAACTTCATAAAGCAGTATCATGGCAACATGCCCATTTGACAAATATGAAATTTTACAAGATGAATTAAACAAGCATGTCATTACATCTGAAGGTACTGGACTTAACTCAATCCAATTGTACTCCTTCAAGCCATGAGCATTACCTCGTTTTTACAGAAGTGCATGGAAATAGGACAGATAAAACAACACCAACCGTCTAGCTGAGTTCAAGCCTAGCCTCATTGACCAAAATAAAACATTATGCAGGCTTATGTTTGTCCATGGATCATTCAGCTGAACCTTCAACTAGGTAAGAAAATTAAGCACCAGCATGCACATTTCAGTACAGATCTCTGTCAACAAATTAAAAAACATAAACAAAGTAAGCATCTGTAAGGAGAGAAATACACTGTAACATTCCATTATATCCTATGATATACTATAGGCTTCTAAAAAAGCCTCAGATTATGCATACCTCTAATGTGAGAAACTAGGGGTACCTTAATTAGTAGAAATATGGGTATTGTGTAGGGTGCTAATCTGTCACACTACAATAGTAGAATACACAATACCCCTCAAACTTATTATGCTGATATACAGCTAATTCTAAATGGTGGGGTAATTTAGAAATGGTATAATAAAATCATGTTGCCTCCTTTAAATATATTTGTCCTAACAATAGCTTAGTAGTTTCACATATGCAATCCCACAGTGAATAATACACAGAAGACATTTAAAATTCTAGAGAGCTGTGAAAATTGTACACTTTCTTTTATGGTAGCTTATCTACAGAGCTGAATAACTACTTCTCCCAAAAGCAAAGGAGAACGAAAATATAGCGACTTTTGCTATCTAAAAGGAGCTTATAAATATTACATTTTCCCCTATTTCTAATATAGCTATATCAGAGTCTCAATGAGCACTACATTTTGATGGGGGGGGGGGTGCAGGCCTCTATCGAACCTGCAGTATAGTGGATGTGAATTGGGGGGAGGAGGACTGCTATCACCTACTTGAGTCCCAGGTTCCATTCAGAGTCTCTATCAAAAGAATCAATCTGACGTTTGGGCAAAATCTATTTCGGCTAACCTTCTTTCTCTATATCTCATGGGGTAATGATCCATATGTAGATATAAATAAATATAGGCCCATCACATCAAACCCATAAACACAGCAGTATTACAAGTATTAATTACATTGCGGCATCAGATATGTCAGTTCGCTATGGAGCATATGAACTCCAAGTTCAGAAAAGAAGCAGTCTTGAAGTGGGGTTAGGTCAGGCCTGTCAGGCCAACGGATGTCATTCTGCCTTTTACTCTTACCCGACCCCGACTTTTGTAACAACACCGAGGCCCGGGAGGCCTCCGGGCGCCTCAGGAATCAGATCTATCTTGCACTCCAACATGCGCCATGACCCCAGGCCGCAAACCTCTATAGAGATCCGAGGCAGCGGGACAACAGCGGGCCACCAGCAACCAGCGCCCTCCCGAAAGGCCTTTCGCAGGGGAGCCGGCCGGTCTCCCCCCTGTGTCCAGGTAAGCGACAGCCATCTGGGTAATTCTAATAGAGCAACCTTCTTGGGCCTCCGCAATTTCTGGCGTGGCGTTAATAACCACTGCCGCCCCAGCTGTCTCCATCTTAGTCAGGTCCAGTACTCCAGGAGTTTCCAGGTTTCCGACATCGGTGGCTCCGGTAAGTGCGCTGGCATCCCACAGTGGGCCTCCGTTCATAGTGCTTGGAGCTGTCACTTCCACTCTTCTGAGATCACAAGGCTGCGTCACAGGGGCCTCCATTAGTTTCATGAGCCGGTCAAATCTGCGGTGCATCTGCCGCTCAGACTCAGTAAATAGAGCTTGAATTTTAACGTAAAAGTCCTCTTCCATGTTGCACATAATGAGCAGAATGTCACTGTATGCTCTGATTACCCGGTTCCCCGGGGGGGAAGCTGGGATCCCTCTCCTTAGGAGCTGCCAGGGACCCGCAGCGGTCCAGACTGGGAAGTCCTGTTATATTTTATAAAATTTTTATAGCAGTCCATTCAGCCAAATGTCCCCTGCATCTTAAGGTAGAAATTCTTGCTGGATGGCTGTGTAATGAGCAGATTACAGGCAGGATGTAAAACTGTATTGCAGAGCTCCCAGTTTAGCGCCCATCTTGGACCTTAGCCCGGACACGCCCCCCCCAACGCTGCTTTTTAACGCCCGCTGGTATTACGAGTCTGGAAGGTACAGGTGTACCGCTCACTTTTCTTCCGCGACTCGAGCTTACCGCAAATCCCCTTACGTCAATTGCGTATCCTATCTTTTTAATGGGATTTGCCTAAAGCCGGTATTACGAGTCTTGGAAGAAGTGAGCGGTACAGCCTCTCCTGTCAAGACTGATACCGCATTTAAAAGTCAGTAGTTAAGAGTTTTATGGGCTAACGCCGTAACATAAAACTCTTAACTAAAGTGATAAAAAGTACACTAACACCCATAAACTACCTATTAACCCCTAAACCGAGGCCCCCCCCACATCGTAAACATCGTAAACTATATTAAATGTATTAACCCCTAAACCTAAGTCTAACCCTAAGTCTAATCCCCTCCCCCCTAATTTAAATATAATTTAAATAAATCTAAATAAAATTACTATTATTAACAAAAATTTGCCTATTCAAAACTCAATACTTACCTATAAAATAAACCCTAAGCTAGCTACAATATAACTAATAGTTACATTGTAGCTATCTTAGGGTTTATTTTTATTTTACAGGCAACTTTGTATTTATTTTAACTAGGTAGAATAGTTATTAAATAGTTATTAACTATTTAATAACTTCCTAGCTAAAATAAATACAAATTTACCTGTAAAATAAATCCTAACCTAAGTTACAATTACACCTAACACTACACTATAATTAAATTAATTTACTAAATTACCTACAATTAACTACAATTAAATTAAATAAACTAAAGTACGAAAAACAACAATCACTAAATTACAGAAAATTAAAAAAAATTACAATTTTTAAAACTAATTACACCTACTCTAATCCCCCTAATAAAATAAAAAAGCCCCCCAAAATAATAAAATCCTACCCTATACTAAATTACAAATAGCCCTTAAAAGGGCCTTTTGCGGGGCATTGCCCCAAAGTTATCAGCTCTATTACCAACATTACAACCCACCACCCACACACCCAACCCTACTCTAAAACCCACCCAATCCCCCCTTAAAAAAACTAACACTACCCCCTTGAAGATCACCCTACCTTGAGACGTCTTCACCCAGCCGGGCAAAAGTAGACCTCCAGAGGTGCAGAAGTCTTCATCCGATCCGGGCAGAAGAGGTCCTCCATGCGGCAGAAGTCTTCATCCAGGCGGCATCTCCATCCGGAGCGGAGCGGGTCCATCTTCAATCCAGTCGACCCGGAGCATCCTCTTCAAACGAAGTCCAAGCGAAGAATGAAGGTTCCTTTAAATGAAGTCATCCAAGATGGCGTCCCTTGAATTCAGATTGGCTGATAGGATTCTATCAGCCAATCGGAATTAAGGTAGGAAAAATCCTATTGGCTGATGCAATCAGCCAATAGGATTGAAGTTCAATCATATTGGCTGATCCAATCAGCCAATAGTATTGAGCTCGCATTCTATTGGCTGTTCCAATCAGCCAATAGAATGCAAGCTCAATCCTATTGGCTGATTGGATCAGCCAATAGGATTTTTCCTACCTTAATTTCGATTGGCTGATAGAATCCTATAAGCCAATCGGAATTCAAGGGACGCCATCTTGGATGATGTCATTTAAAGGAACCTTCATTCTTCGTTTGGACTTCGTTTGAAGAGGATGCTCCGCGTCAGCTGGATTGAAGATGGACCCGCTCCACTCCGGATGGATGAAGATAGAGGATGCCGTCTGGATGAAGACTTCTGCCGCATGGAGGACCTCTTCTGCCAGGATCGGATGAAGACTTCTGCCCCTCTGAAAGTCCACTTGTGCCCGGCTGGGTGAAGACGTCTCAAGGTAGGGTGATCTTCAAGGGGGTAGTGTTAGGTTTTTTTTAAGGGGGGATTGGGTGGGTTTGAGAGTAGGGTTGGGTGTGTGGGTGGTGGGTTGTAATGTTGGGGGAGTATTGTCTTTTTTTTTTACAGGTAATAGAGCTGATTACTTTGGGGCAATGCCCCGCAATAGGCCCTTTTAAGGGCTATTTGTAATTTAGTATAGGGTAGAGATTTTTATTATTTTGGGGGGCTTTTTATTTTATTAGGCAGATTAGAGTAGGTGTAATTAGTTTAAAAAATGTTTAATTATTTTTTTATTTTCTGTAATTTAGTTTCTGTTGTTTTTTGTACTTTAGTTTTTTAATTTAATTGTAGTTAATTGTAGGTCATTAAGTAAATTAATTTAATTATAGTGTAGTGTTAGGTGTAATTGTAACTTAGGTTAGGATTTATTTTACAGGTAAATTTGTATTTATTTTAGCTAGGAAGTTATTAAATAGTTAATAACTATTTAATAACTATTCTACCTAGTTAAAATAAATACAAAGTTGCCTGTAAAATAAAAATAAACCCTAAGATAGATACAAATGTAACTATTAGTTATATTTTAGATATCTTAGGGTTTATTTTATAGGTAAGTATTTAGTTTTAAATAGGAATAATTTATTTAATTGTAGTTATTTTATTTAGATTTATTTAAATTATATTTAAATTAGGGGGGTGTTAGGGTTAGACTTAGGTTTAAGGGTTAATAACTTTATTATAGTAGCGGCGACGTTGGCGGCGGAAGATTAGGGGTTAATAAGTGTAGGTAGGTTGCGGCAACGTTGGGGGCAGATTAGGAGTTAATAAATATAATGTAGGGTTCGGTGATGTTGGGGGCAGTAGATTAGGGGTTCATAGGGATAATGTAGGTGTAATAAAAATAAGGAGAAAAGGAACAGGGGCATTAATATGGCACACTTAAGGGGATTGTCCTCTCATTACATGAAGGGTAGGTGATTATGTAGTGTCATTCTATGTAGTTAATTAAAACTTAACATTTATTAATTATTAGATAAAATATTGTCAATGTTGTGGACCATGCCACTTTTAAATAAAACACATAAATAAATTGTTTCACATATTCATAACCAAAAAAGTAACTCAAAATAAATAAAAAAGAAAAAAATAAATATATACATGCACTGCGAGCTCTCTGTTATAGGAGTTACCTCCTATCAGTTACAAAATTAATTATATTGCGCCAAGGTAAAAGGTGTAGTTAAACTATCGTTACCATAAGTAGCCGCAGCAAGCTAAGGTGGAAGTGTAAGAAACATAAACTATTGTCAACAATGCTTCTATTGCCTTTAAGGTACACTATTACCAGTTTCCACACTCTCCTATTCCCAAGCAAGCTGCGTGTTTACACCTATATAGGTGCCCTAAAAGAGGGCCAACAATTATTCCATATGATAGTTATATTTTTAAAAAAAACAATACCCGGTAAGCTATTATTATCCTAATTTACAACAGAGAGAGTGTGGAAACATACTCACCTACCCTTCATGCAATGAGAGGACAATCCCCTTAAGTGTGCCATATTAATGCCCCTGTTCCTTTTCTCCTTATTTTTATTATATCATATTTGGCATTAGGCACTACCTTATCCAGTACATAGGTTTATCTGGACTTAGGTTTGTGATTGTCACCTCGAGTTCTTTCCCACCTTTCCCTTTAGGTTAAAAGGGTATTTTCTAGGATAATGTAGGTGGCGGCAGTGTCCGGAGCAGCAGAGTAGGGGTTAATAATTATAATGTAGGTGGCGACGATGTCGGGGGCGGCAGATTAGGGGTTAATAAGTGTAAGCTTAGGGGTGTTTAGACTCGGGGTTCATGTTAGGGTGTAGACATAACTTTTATTTCACCATAGGAATCAATGGGGCTGCATTAGAAGCTGAACGCTGCTTTTTTGCAGGTGTTAGGTTTTTTTTCAGCCGGCTCAGCCCCATTGTTTCCTATGGAGAAATCGTGCACGAGCACGTTTAGCCAGCTCACCGCTACCGTAAGCAGCGCTGGTATTGAGGTGAGATGTGGAGCTAAATTTTGCTCTACGCTCACCTTTTTGCGGCTAACGCTAGGTTTAAAAAAACCTGTAATACCAGCACTGTCTTAAGGGAGCGGTGAAAAAAGGCTAGTTAGCAACGCACCCCTGTTAACGCAAAACTCGTAATCTCGCCGACTGTTTTTTGTCTCCAGTTAAAAGATGGCGAGCTTTTATCAAAACACTCAAAACACTAATTACTCTGAAAGGAAAACCTATGCAAATGAAAATAACAACACATTTAAGTTGCAGTGCACTGAAAAAAGCGTATTTTGATTGAACGTAAAATTCAAGTTTAAACATATACAGGTGCAAACTTTTACATAGAAGAGAGCTCTCGTTATTTCTATGGGAGACATCTCGCCACTGTGCCAGTGAGGCTAAACCTGGTTTTTCATGTTATTGGTGGCAAACTTTTGATCATTGTGCCCTGTGACATTTGTTTTTGGTTTAATAAGAAATACATGGTCAGCTAACGCTTTATGTGTTTTTCGGTGAATCTTAAGTAGCAATTGGCATTGTTGAGCATGAGAATGGCTTTTCTGTAGATATGGCTGATGAAACTGGTGTCTGTAGAATGTTTCCAGGAGCGGGGAATAAAATGCCCTGAACAAAATAATATTGGTGGTAGCATCTACAGCAGGAGTGAGTTGCGTCATCTGAAAGATGGCGGCTCACTGGGAAAAAAGGCTCAAGTGGGTGATTATCTAGATATATAGAGCATAATTCGGGGGGGGGGGTATTTTCTCTTCTTTCTCCCCCCCCCCCCAGGGTAGCTCTGATTTTGGCAAGTAAGGAGTTCAATGTTGTGTAGGAATCCCCACTCTTCCACACCACAAAGGCATTGGAAATTCACACAGTTCTTTTAAAAAAAACAATGGGTTTGAATTGTTCATATTCCCACTTACAATGAAATTATTAAGTTTTGGTGGAGCTGAACATATTTTGTTTACTTTAATGCACATATCTTAGTCTAAAAAAGACTAATAGTTTTTTGTCAATTATCAGATTTAAATAGAAGGTTTAAAAGGACTTTAGGTGAAAGGCAAAATCATAAACAAACTTCCAGGGAAAATTTTTTTTTTTTCACACATAAAATTTACCAATAAAATAGTAATCCCCGGAATGTTACTGAACAGGGATTTTTTTTAAAAGTATCATTCCACTATAAGCAAAGCAGTGTAATATTTCCCTTCTGAGCAAAAAGGGACCCCTTAATGGAAAGATGACATCCCCTCTTAGAAATTAGGCATTGCTTGCCCCCTTATATTACATGGGGGGGGGGGGGGCTCCATAACACCTTATGTCTCCCAGCCAAAAACTAGTATAACCATTTATACAGTTATCACCTGCCTCTATAACTAACATTTAACCCCTTATTTAAAAGATTGGATTTTGTTCTTTCATATGAAGGGTTATATGTACCTCTGTATGATATAGGGGCTGAGATATTGGCTCACACATTAAGATACCTTTCTTATGCCTGTGGCAAATACTACTGACACAGAGTGCTGGCAGTGGCTTCCTGTACAACATCATTGGCATTCCAAGCATGCACAAGTATTTGATGCACGTGCACAGAACTTGCTTGCGTACACTAGGGGAACTGTATAGAACAGAAATGATAACACATAATTTGTTAGTTTTAGTTCTAGGAAAAGCTAATATATTTCTGTAAGTGCCGCATCCCTTATGACTTCTGGTGTAATGGAAAATACTCTTAATTTCACAAGTAATTACACTACAGTCTCTATAGTCTTATCAGCTAACACTATCTTATTATAAAGCTAGACAGTTCTGATAAAACCTTAGAAAAGACACAGTGATAAAAATGCAAACCTTAGAATATTATATTTCTTTATGAATAGATATTTTATGCATAAATATAGTTCTAAATTTCAGCAAAAAAAATAAACTAATTTACTGCAAGTAAAACATTTATTGGGGTATGCCGCTTATTTTTCTTTTTTGTTTATGCTGATTTTTTTCAATTATTTTCTGCTTTTAAAACCAAGCTTTATTGAAAATAAAAGTACAACAATCCAAAGAGTCTACCTTACAATGTCGTACAGCATCATTCCTATATATAAAGATTAATAATGTCCATCAAAAATTCTCCAAATGAGGAAAAGAATGGGAAGTCAGCAGTATGAGCTTGCTACGGTAATTTTACAATAATAAAGCATATATAATTGGCATTGACAGTATTTTTTACAAAATATCATGGGGGATCACCTGAAATTCAAGTCAGTAGTGCAATAGCAAAGAAGATTCCTGCTTTCTTTTTCCACTTTGAGCAGGGAAACCAGGAAATATATGGGTGGTCACCCCTAGAGGGGGTAAGGAGGAGGTAAGGGGCAATGAGTAAGGGGAACAAGAAAGGGAATGAATTAAGGAAAGAAGAAAAGCAGCGAGGGGTTCAGTTAGGATGGAGGAAGATGCAACAGACACCCTCCCATTGGGGCAAATTACAAGGGATGACCCTCACTTAAATGTGCCAAGAAGAAAAGAGACTCTCCAGTCTAGGGCTTGCTGAAACAATTATAACTCTTACCTTCCTTTCCTGCCTGTCTTCATGTAATGATACCTTTCCAGCTGAAGCAAATCACTGACACTGGTCTTCCACTTCTGCAGGCTGGGTATTTGCTGTAATTTCCAATACTTGGGAACAGGTACCTTAGCTCCATTCAGCATCAAAAGGAGCAAACGATGATTGACATCTCCCAATTTCTTAGGGAGCTCAAGATATATTAGATAATAAGGGTTGGGAGGGAGAATCCTCTTCAGAACTCTGCTCATCTCAATCAGAACTGCCTCCCAAAACGTTAATCAGTGGACACGTCCACCAGATGTGAAGAACAGAACCCATCTCTCCACAGCCTCTCCAGCACTCCCCACAAGCATGTGGGTATATATGTTGTAGTCGCTGAGGTGTCAAATACCAACGACTCAGAAATTTATAATGCATTTCTTGCATTTTTGCAGAAACAGATGATTTTTGGGATTTTTCAAAAACTTTGAGCCATTCTTTAGTGTCAAGTTCCACACCCAGCTCTCTCTGCCAGGCCTTTACATAGGATGGCAAAACAGAATAATTCTCAACCTGAAGTAGCCTGTAAAGAAGTGATATTAAATGTTTTGGAATATGCACTGTAGTACACAGGACTTCAAATAATGTTTTTTGTCTGCTTAATAAAGGTTTAATTTGGTGTGTATTGTAAAAGTGATGACGCTGTGCTACCCTGAACCAGTAGGAAAATATTTGGCTGTCCCACTCGAACAATTCCTCTTGCTTTCTAATCAGGCCTTGATTCAGAACATTTGTTATTGAGGAATCTAATAGGGGATTTGAGTACCCGGGCACAAGTTGTGTATTTTCTATCCCTATGTCTGGCATTTCATGTATCGGTGTGATGGGTGAGTGATGTGTGGAGATATATTCTTTAATTTGGATTAATTTGTCCCATTTCAAGAACACGTCCTCAATTAATGGGTATTGATTTATTTGTTTCGGTCTGTGTTCAGCCGATATCCAAGTCAGGGATCCCACATTACCCCTCCAAAGTATTTAATTGTCAAGATGTACCCAAGCTTTGTTAGACAGCAATGACACAACTCCACCAGTTTTTGTAAACTGATAGCTTTACAGTATTCCTGTAAGAGGAACACCAGCTCCCCTCTATCTCTTTGAAGATAAATGGTTCTCCGACCAATTCTGGGCCTAATGCCATTCCATACGTATGCTTCCATTGCTTTCTGTATCTGATGCAGGAGGTGTGTTGCTGTGGAAATGGGGATTGTTTGTAAGATATATAAGACTCTGGGAAGCACATTCATTTTTATTACTGACATTCTTCCTAACCAGGATATGTTTTTATTTTTCCAATTTGTTAAATCTTGTAGGCTCTCATCTCTAATACATTTATAATTTTGTTCTACTATATCTTTTATACTGGGATTTAGATTTCGGGAAGCAATTTTAATCGGGCAGTTAAGACGGAGGGCATCAAATGTCCTGGTGTGTTCTGTTATATTTCAAATCTCTGATTTTGTGGGGTTGAGCAAAAAATCTGATACCGCCCCGTATTCTTTGAATTTGGTCATAGAAGCCTGAAGGGATGGGATTGTGTCGGATATTGTCAGAAGAATATCATCGGCGTACATTGTCAATTTGTGTTCTGTATTCCCAACTCTGATACCCTTTATTCTTGGATTGGCCGAATTTTGCAAGCTAACACTTCTATTGTGAGAGTAAAGAGAAGTGGAGACAAGTGGAGACAAGAGGCAGCCCTGCCTAGTTCCATTATTAATTTTAAACTCTCTGGAGAGCATCCTGTTAACTCAGACTTTAGGATTAGGTGTAGAATAGAGTGAATAAAAAAGAGAAGAATTCTAAAAAGTGCAAACAGATGCTAAAGTGCAAAATTGTGGATGGGGGTAAAAAAACAGTTAATTTAAATAGTAACTCGTTGAGACAAATAATGTAACCAAAATTACTTCCACGGATGCAGAGAGTGAATAAAAACACTAACTTGGGGAATATATCAACACAGAGAGTTAGATACTGCTTAAGTACTAATTTCGGATTGCTGTAGAAATATGGCTGATGATAAATACTCAATAAAGATTGCTGTGGGGAACTTAATGAGCGAGACTACTGCTCTGGCTAAATGTGTGTGTGGGCGTACTAAATGTTGGCGTACTAGGTACAAATGTAAAAGTGTGCTAACATAAGCGTGCTATATATAATTATAACAATTCAAATTATATTTGAACATAAATACAATTTAAAATGAAATATCAATTTCAGCAAAAACTCAATAACATTAGCATAAAACACAATATCGGAATATCATAAAAATAACAAAATGACGGATGACAATATCACAATTAAAACAAGTTGAAACAAGTTGATCAATACAGGATAGTAAAAAGGACAAATTGAATCGCTATGATTTAAAATCCTGTTTCAAAAAGGTATTAACCAGAGCCAGTCTGTTAGCAGCCAAAAAGAGACCGTTAGTCACAGATGACCAAGGAATACCTGTAAAGCAAAAAAATCCATCTTAACCATAGCCGTAGTACAAGGATAATGAAATATATCCGTACTAACAGTTAAGAAATATTGTGGTCTGCCGGTAGTAGTTCCTAACACGTTTCTGCTTGGAGATGTTCCACTGGATAGGTATAGACAGCAGAGTCCCTTATTCGTTTAGCAGGAACAGCACCGCGTGGTAAGCTTATTTGTCAAGCTTTTTTTTTTGTCTTCCTTAGGCAGTAGTCCAGGTGGAATGTTCAAAATGGAGTATACAAACTCAAGCAGAGCAAACAAGGGGGCCCTGTCCGCCTGCCCGCCTGCTCTGATGAGGTGGACCCTGTCCGCCTGCTCTGATGAGGCGGACAGGAATCGCCGGAAATCAACCCAATCGAGTACGATCGGGTTGATTGACACCTCCCTGCTGGCGGCCGATTGGCCGTGAGTCAGCAGGGGGTGGCGTTGCACCAGCAGCTCTTGTGAGCTGCTGGTGCAATGTTAAATGCGGAGAGCGTATTGCTCTCCGCATTCAGCGAGGTCTTGCGGACCTGATCCGCACTGTCGGATCAGGTCCGCAAGACCTTTGATAAATAGGCCTCAATGTCTTAGTGCAAACAAAACAACCAGCGTGTTCCAAATTAGGGAGGACCTTAACACCTAGACGGAACATGCAATATGGATCACTGAGCAACGTGTTTCAATAGATTCTTTGTCAAGCTCCGAGCCAACATTTAGTACGCCCACACACACACATTTAGCCAGAGCGGTAGTCTCACTCATTAAGTTCCCCTTAGCAATCTTTATTGAGTATTTATTATCAGCCATATTTCTACAGCAATCCGAAATTAGTACTTGCTGTGTCGATATATTCCTCAAGTTAGTGTTTTTATTCACTCTCAAAATCCGTGGAAGTAATTTTGGTTACATTATTTGTCTCAACGAGTTACTATTTAAATTAAGTAACTGTTTTTTTACCCCCATCCACAATTTTGAACTTTAGCATCTGTTTGCACTTTTTAGAATCCTTCTCTTTTTTATTGTATCTTTTGTAGGGATTGTTGGGAGAGCCCTTTTTTATCTTTAGAGATTGTTCAAAATAATCTATTTGGCGCTGGTCATATTTTAGTTTGATATTGTAGAATAGAGTGAAAACAAGCGGTTAACAAAGTTAGGTCCAAATCCCAACTTGTTCAGAGTGGGGCACATGAATGACCAGTTAACCCGGTCAAACATCTTCTCTGAGTCAGTAGAGACCAGTGCCAGGGGAATCGATATGCGCATGGGAGATCAGCTGGATAACTTTAAGTGTATTGTCATGAGCTTCTCTAGCGGGAATAAAGCCCACCTGATCTGTGGAAACAAGTTGGGATAAAAACTTAAAGCTCCCAGCTAGTACTTTTGCTAAGATCTTCACATCCGAATTAAGCAAGGATATTGGTCTATAGTTCTCAGGTCTATTTGTGGGTCTATCTGGCTTAGGTATCACCATAATGTGGTCCTGTAACATCGAGCTAGGAAGGGTTGGGGTCTCAGACAACTGGTTGAAGATAAAAAGCAACTGTGGGGCCAGGATATCAGAGAAGACCTTGTAATATTTGGCGGCAAAGCCATCCGGCCCTGGGCTTTTACCCACTGGTATTTCTTTAATAGCTGTTAGGATCTCAGTCAAAGTAATGGGTGACTCCAAGTCTCTATCTTCGCTTGTCATTGTGAGCACTGACACGCCGGATAGATAATTGTGGATCTCCTGCTCAGATAGGGGTCTAGGAATGTGCCGTTCCTCCCTTTGTTCTGGATCATGAATGTTGTACAATGACTGATAAAAATTCCCAAACACTTCAGCTTTTGATGCATCATCAGTCCGACTAACCCCATGATGATCAATAATCTCATAGACATGAGATTTAAGTTTATTACGTGCTATGGCTCGTGCTTACAATGTCCCTGCTCTGTCCCCCTGTTCTGTCCCCCTGTTCATAATACTGTTATCGAACAAATAAGGCTTTTTTTTGGTGCTCCTCTTGAAAAAAATGCAAGAGACTTTTCCTACTCTGATTTAAATCCTCCTGCAGGGATTAATCTTTGGGATTTTCTTTATGAGCGTGTTCGTGTTAGGTTACCAGGTTTAAGAGTGCATTGTACTGTTCTTTTCTTTTCCTAGAGAGATTTGCCCTGTACCTCACACATTTGTGAGCTTCCCAGGTAGTGGTGTAGTGTATGGTCTCATCTACATTAAGGCGGAAGTATTCCTCAAGAGTCTTGTGAAGTTCTGACCTAGTAGAGTGTCATCTAACCTCCACACGTAAATTGTGACTGGGATATTGGGCAATAAGATCGAGCAACTTACTGGGGCATGATCAGACCAGGTTATTGACCTGATTCTGCTCTCAGAGGTTATGGAAAGGCCTGCAGGATCTGTAAACAAATAATCAATCCGTGTATATTTCCTGTGTGGATGTGAATAAAATGTATAATCCCTAGTAGTGGGATGCAATGTATGCCATATGTCGTGTAAAACCAAATCTCTCAAGGAGCTTGTCAGTTGTTTGACTACTTTAAGGGGAGTGCTGGAGATGCCATCTGAGGTGTCCAGGTTAGGGTTCAATGACAAATTAAAATCACCTTCTAGAAACAAGATACCTCTCTGTACCTCCTGCAGTTTCTTAACAAAGTTCCGGAAGAAGTCAGATTGAGATTGATTGGGAAAATACAAATTGGCCAAGGTAATTGGTCTACCAATGAGTGAGCCAACCAGGATCAGAAACCTACCCTCTGGGTCCTTCATCGACTGTGTCAGCTGGAAAAGCAAATTAGAGTGCATAAGAATTCCCAGTCCATTTTTTTTGGGCTGGGCCAGATGCAAAATAAGCAGTAGGGAAGTGACGACGAAACCATTTTGGCTCCTTAGTTCAAGGGAAATATGTCTCTTGTATATAAACAATGTCACTACCAAGCCTATCTAAGTCCCTCAGGGCTATGGAGCGCTTTCCAGGAGAATTAAATCCCTTAACATTAATAAAGATAAGCTCCCCAGATAGTGTCTGTATGCGATTCCTACGAGGGGCCATTTGAATTGAGAGAGGAGAGGGGGAAAGAGTGAGAGTGAAAAAGAAAGAGGGGCAAAGAAAGAACTTACGCCTAGATTTATAGTTCTGCGTTAGCCGTCAAAACCAGCGTTAGGGGGTCATAACGCTGGTTTTGTCCTACCGCTGGTATTTAGAGTCTTGTAGGTAAGGGTCTAACGCTCACTTTCCAGCTGTGACTTTTCCATACCGCAGATCCCCTTACGTCAATTGTGTATCCTATCTTTTCAATGGGATCTTTCTAACGCCGGTATTTATAGTCTTGGCTGAAGTGAGCATTAGAAATCTAACGACAAGACTCCAGCCGCAGAAAAAAGCCAGGAGTTAAGAGCTTTCTGGGATAACGCCGGTTCATAAAGCTCTAAACTACTGTGCTCTAAAGTACACTAACACCCATAAACTACCAATGCACCCCTAAACCGAGGTACCCCACATCGCCGCCACTCTATTAAAAAATTTTTAACCCCTAATCTGCCGACCGCACACCGCCGCAACCTACATTATCCCTATGTACCCCTAATCTGCTGCCCCTAACATCGCCAACCCCTACATAATATTTATTACCCCCTAATCTGCCCCGCCCAACGTCGCAGCTACCTACCCACAATTATTAAGCCCTAATCTGCCGACCGGACCTCACCGCTACTATAATAAATGTATTAACCCCTAATCCGCCCTCCCTAACATTGCCGACACCTAACTTCAAGTATTAACCCCTAATCTGCCAACCGGACCTCGCCGCTACTCTAATAAATGTATTAACCCCTAAAGCTAAGTCTAACCCTAACCCTAACACCCCCCTAGGTTAAATATAATTTAAATCTAACGAAATAAAATAAATCTTATTAAATAAATTATTCCTATTTAAATCTAAATACTTACCTGTAAAATAAACCCTAATATAGCTACAATATAAATAATAATTATATTGTAGCTATTTTAGGATTAATATTTATTTTACAGGCAACTTTGTATTTATTTAAACCAGGTACAATAGCTATTAAATAGTTAATAACTATTTAATAGTTACCTAGTTAAAATAATTACAAAATTACCTGTAAAATAAATCCTAACCTAAGTTACAATTAAACCTAACACTACACTATCAATAAATTAATTAAATAAACTATCTACAATTATCTACAATTAAATCAACTAAACTAAATTACAAAAAACAAACACTAAATTACAAAAAAAACAAACACTAAATTACAAAAAATAAAAAAAGATTACAAGAATTTTAAACTTATTACACCTACTCTAAGCCCCCTAAAAAAAATAACAAAGCCCCCAAAATAAAAAAATGCCCTACCCTATTCTAAAATAAATATTTTACAGCTCTTTTACCTTACCAGCCCTTAAAAGGGCCTTTTGCGGGGCATGCCCCAAAGAATTCTACCTTTTTGCCTGTAAAAAAAACATACAATACCCCCCAACATTACAACCCACCACCCACATACCCTTAATCTAACCTAAACCCCCCTTAAAAAACACTAAGCCCCTGAAGATCTTCCTACCTTGTCTTCACCACGCCGGGTATCACTGATCTGTCCAGAAGAGTCTTCATCCTATCCGGCAAGAAGAGGTCCATAAGAGGGTCCGAAGTCTTCATCCTATCCGGCAAGAAGAGGAAATCCGGACCGGCAAACATCTTCATCCAAGCGGCATCTTCTATCTTCTTCCATCCAGCGCGGAGCGGGACCATCTTGAAGCAGCCAACGCGGATCTATCCTCTTCTAACGACGTCCTAAGTCCGAATGAAGGTTCCTTTAAATGACATCATCCAAGATGGCATCCCTCGAATTCCGATTGGCTGATAGGATTCTATCAGCCAATCGGAATTAAGGTAGGAAAAATCTGAATTCCAATCGGAATTCGAGGGACGCCATCTTGGATGACGTCATTTAAAGGAACCTTCATTCGGACTTAGGACGTCGTTAGAAGAGGATGGATCCGCGTTGGCTGCTTCAAGATGGTCCCGCTCCGCGCCGGATAGAAAAAGATAGAAGATGCCGCTTGGATGAAGATGTTTGCCGGTCCAGATCTCCTCTTCTTGCCGGATAGGATGAAGACTTCGGACCCTCTTCTGGACGGATCGGTGATACCCGACGTGGTGAAGACAAGGTAGGAAGATCTTCAGGGGCTTAGTGTTAGTTTTTTTAAGGGGGGTTTGGGTTAGATTAGGGGTATGTGGGTGGTGGGTTGTAATGTTGGGGGGTATTGTATGTTTATTTAAATGCAAAAGAGCTGTTTTCTTTGGGGCATGCCCCGCAAATGGCCCTTTTAAGAGCTGGTAAGGTAAAAGAGCTGTTAAATTTTTACTTTAGAATAGGGTAGGGCATTTTTTTATTTTGGGGGGCTTTGTTATTTTTTTAGGGGGCTTAGAGTAGGTGTAATTAGTTTAAAATTCTTGTAATCTTTTTTTATTTTTTGTAATTTAGTGGGGTTTTTTGTAATTTAGTTTAGTTGATTTAATTGTAGATAATTGTAGGTAGTTTATTTAATTAATTTATTGATAGTGTAGTGTTAGATTTAATTGTAACTTAGGTTAGGATTTATTTTACAGGTAATTTTGTAATTATTTTAACTAGGTAGCTATTAAATAGTTATTAACTATTTAATAGCTATTGTACCTAGTTAAAATAAATACAAAGTTGCCTGTAAAATAAATATTAATCCTATAATAGCTACAATATTATTTATATTGTAGCTATATTAGGGTTTTTTTTACAGGTAAGTATTTAGCTTTAAATAGGATTAATTTATTTAATAAGAATTATTTTATTTCGTTAGAATAAAATTATATTTAACTTAGGGGGGTGTTAGTGTTAGGGTTAGACTTAGCTTTAGGGGTTAATACATTTATTAGAGTAGCGGTGAGGTCCGGTCGGCAGATTAGGGGTTAATAATTGTAGGTAGGTGGCGGCGATGTTGGGGGCAGCAGATTAGGGGTTAATAAATATAATATAGGGGTCGGCGGTGTTAGGGGCAGCAGATTATGGGTACATAGGGATAACGAAGGTTGCGGCGGTGTACGGAGCGGCAGATTAGGGGTTAAAAATAATATGCAGGGGTCAGCGATAGCGGGGGTGGCAGATTAGGGGTTAATAAGTGTAAGGCTAGGTGTGTTTAGATTCGGGGTACATGTTAGGGTGTTAGGTGCACACTTAGGAAGTGTTGTTTCCTATGGGGGAATCGTGCACGAGCACGTTTTTGAAGCCGGCCGCGTCCGTAAGCAACGCTGGTATTGAGAGTTGCAGTGGCGGTAAATATGCCTGTACGCTCCCTTTTTGGAGCCTAACGCAGCCCTTCAGAGAACTCTAAATACCAGCATTGTTTAAAAGGTGCGGGGGGAAAAAAACATGAGTAGCTAACGCACCCCTTTGGCTACAAAACTCTAAATCTAGGCTTTAATATGAGAAGGGCACTAGAGGAAATTAGTCAGCAAGAGGAGAAAGAGGGGTAGGGAAGGGGGGTTTTGATCTGGTACCTTCACTGATAAAGGTTATGCAGATTTACTTCCTAAAATAAAGGTTGTAGGGAAGGATAGGGATAAGGGAAGGGAAGGTAGATAATCCTTTAAGTACTGTATTATAGATAAAACAATTCTTAAGTCACAGATCAAGGTCAAAATACTAATAATAAACCAGGGGTAGTAGTCCCTGTACTCTCACATTTTAAATATGGAACATTGAACATATAATTATAAATTAGAACAACCTTAAAAACAAAAACAAAAACAATAACAAGAGAATGTTTTTAACTATATCCAAACTCATTATACAACCGTCATCTGGGTCCAAGTATAGCTGGTCACTTTCCAACTGAGTTAACCCCCCCCCCCAATGTTTAGTGAGCAAGTATCTGATATTCAGAGAATGGGCCTGTGGCCATCATATCAGCCCAAGGCTGTATTATTATGTTAGTATTTTAATGTTCCAATGGTGGAGATATATAGCTATCGTTGGCTATATCCATTCTCTGGTGTTTAAGTAGGGTTGTTTTGTGTAAGCTATCTCAGAGGGCTACATGACCTCACCACCAATCGAATTCACAGTGATGTGATCAATATCATGACTCACCCTATATAAAAGTTTTCAATTTGACAGTGGGGCGTATATAATATTAAGACAAGTGTGTTTCCTTAATCCACTTACATGGGTATTAACAGAATTGTGCCAGTTCAGAAGGATAAATGCTATTTCTATTCTCAACTTTCCCTACAGTTATCTTGTCAGCCATTTAAATACACAATTAGATGGTTAGTGCATACATCAATTCAAAGTCAAATAGTGGATAAACTTTGAAACAAGCCAACACATATCAATACAGTAAATAAACAAACACAAACTTATTGGTAACATTTTCTGTAATCTGATGAAGCAGTTGCCCTGAGTCCATATAGAGACAGTTAGCCTCTGACGAGCCCAAACGGCCCAACAACCTTTACTATATTTGATCATTCTGACTGAAGAGGCCTCAGTGTAGGTGGTTTTCATTCAAGTTCATGTCCACTCGGGGATGCTCGGATGGTTTGCCCGTGGGTGGCACTGGTAGCTTCATTTTCAGACCCAATGCTTGATTGAAGCAGTTCTGTAGATCACAGTTGAGTTGTCCTTTGTAGCAATTATAGATGTAGGAAATCCCCACCTATATGAGATTTTTTGCTCCTTACGGGGAGTTGTAATAAATCGCAAGTCCCTTTGTTTCTGAAGAGTAGCAGGACAGAGGTCGGAAAACACCTGTATCTCCGTGCCATCATACGTTATAGGGTGCTTGTTCCTGGCATGTTTAAGGATGTTTTATTTATCTGTGAAGGACAAAAACTTGATAATCACATCCCTAAGGGGTGCTCTAGATGGCAGTTTAGGGTGCATTTTTGATTAACTTAAATAGTTCCTGAAGATAATTGAGTAAAGCAAGTGGGTTCACTGTTTCAGGGATGCCTCTGAGCCTTAAGTTGTTCCTCCTGCTCCTATTCTCAAGGTCTTCCATACGTTCTAAAAGGCTCTGTACTATAACTTCTTGAGCTTGCATGCAGCTCGACTGATGTTGTAGATCCAAACACAAACTTTCCTGCCTCTCTTCTACTTGAGTGACCCTCTGATCCCTCTTTGGGAAACGTATTCACTGTGTACAGCCTATGTGTTATGTATTTCAGCTGCAACTGTTTGCCTGCGGGAATCATTTTGATCTTTGCTGGGCACAGGGGTTGGGTCTGTTGAGATAAGGAAGTTTTCCATACTGGCATTTAGTGTGCCCCTGGATGGCCTGGTCGATATTTTGTTTGGCATTCCAGATTATGTGTCCCGTGTATGGCACCTAGGCCTCCCAATCAAACCAGTAAGACAGAGATGGGTTTATATCAAGTTTTACACAATCAGCTAAATGATAGCCCATATAGCCCTTTTATGAGGCAGTAAACAGTTAATACTCTCTTATTCTAAGAGCAACAGCTTAGAATAGGCTTGCTGTTTTATATGTATAAGGCTTTTCAGTGAGGAGCTGGGCTTATAAAGTGCCCTATGTAACGTACCCTCTAATGCTAGGAGAGATAAGCCCCAATGTGGGTCAAGGGCTAAATTGTACCACAGCTTGGTTTTTTTTTATATAGGGATAGATGAGCGTTATATATCCCTTAATGGTGGTGTATAGTGGCAGTATTGGCCCCTGTTCAGTGTGCTGTACAGTCTGCGATCCTTTATTAGAGGCTTACCTCTCTCTACGACACCTCATGGAGAGCCGTGTTACTCCTATGGTCCAGGAGTAATATCAGTCAGAAACCGCCACTCGCAACAGTGGCAAAGATGGTAAGCATAATGTAAAGCCGCTTGTGTAGTAGGCCGCTCCGCCCATGTGGTATGTCAATGTTGCGGTTCTATCCAGGAGCGAGACTCCGTCTTGGGGATTTCTTCTTGGCTCTGCTGATACCGGTAAGCAGTCTATATGCGGCAACAAGTTTTCAGGATCTGGATATAACTCTGTGCACCTTGGTTAGTGGTCTTGTTCCTGAAGCCGAATGAGATCCTGATGTAGATCCCTTTGCGCCACCTCCCGGCACTGTCAGCTGTGATCGGCTCTCCTGAGCTATTAATATAGCTAAACCACAAGAAAGAGGTAGATGACGGCCAGGACCACTCCAACAAGCTTCAGGCCACTGAATTTAAATTAAAAAAATAAACATAAGGTTGTTCTAGGCTATGATTGTGAGAGCTTAGGGCTTCAGAGCTTAACATCAAGCAGCCATCTTCGTCTGTGGCTCCGCCCCCTTGCTGTGAGGGTTTTAATATTTTTATTTATGATAAGGTTCCTTAAGGAAAGTATTTTTTGTATATATTTATATCTATTTAATATATATTTGATTTTATTTTCTTACAGTTTAACCCATTTAGGCCTAGATTTGGAGTTCGGCGGTAAAAGGGCTGTTAACGCTCCGCGGGCTTTTTTCTGGCCGCACCATAAAATTAACTCTGGTATCGAGAGTTCAAACAAATGCTGCGTTAGGCTCCAAAAAAGGAGCGTAGAGCATTTTTACCGATACCAGAGTTGCTTACGGACGCGGCCGGCCTCAAAAACGTGCTCGTGCACGATTCCCCCATAGGAAACAATGGGGCTGTTTGAGCTGAAAAAAAACCTAACACCTGCAAAAAAGCAGCGTTCAGCTCCTAACGCAGCCCCATTGTTTCCTATGGGGAAACACTTCCTACGTCTGCACCTAACACTCTAACATGTACCCCGAGTCTAAACACCCCTAGCCTTACACTTATTAACCCCTAATCTGCCGCCCCCGCTATCGCTGACCCCTGCATATTTTTTTAAACCCCTAATCTGCCGCTCCGTAAACCGCCGCCACCTACGTTATCCCTATGTACCCCTAATCTGCTACCCCTAACACCGCCGACCCCTATATTATATTTATTAACCCCTAATCTGCCCCCCTCAACGTCGCCGACACCTGCCTACACTTATTAACCCCTAATCTGCCGAGCGGACCTGAGCGCTACTATAATAAATGTATTAACCCCTAATCCACCTCACTAACCCTATCATAAATAGTATTAACCCCTAATCTGCCCTCCCTAACATCGCCGACACCTAACTTCAATTATTAACCCCTAATCTGCCGACCGGAGCTCACCGCTATTCTAATAAATGTATTAACCCCTAAAGCTAAGTCTAACCCTAACACTAACACCCCCCTAACTTAAATATAATTTTTATCTAACGAAATAAATTAACTCTTATTAAATAACTTATTCCTATTTAAAGCTAAATACTTACCTGTAAAATAAATCCTAATATAGCTACAATATAAATTATAATTATATTATAGCTATTTTAGGATTAATATTTATTTTACAGGCAACTTTGTAATTATTTTAACCAGGTACAATAGCTATTAAATAGTTAAGAACTATTTAATAGTTACCTTGTTAAAATAATAACAAATTTACCTGTAAAATAAATCCTAACCTAAGTTATAATTAAACCTAACACTACCCTTAGTTCCGATTGGCCGATCCAATCAGCCAATCAGATTGAGCTTGCATTCTATTGGCTGATCGGAACAGCCAATAGAATGCGAGCTCAATCTGATTGGCTGATTGGATCAGCCAATCGGATTGAACTTGATTCTGATTGGCTGATTCCATCAGCCAATCAGAAAATTCCTACCTTAATTCCGATTGGCTGATAGAATCCTATCAGCCAATCGGAATTCGAGGGACGCCATCTTGGATGACGTCCCTTAAAGGAACAGTCATTCGTCGTTCAGTCGTCGGTCCGGATGGATGTTCCGCGCTGGATGTCTTCAGGATCCTGCCGCTTCGCTCCGGATGGAAGAAGATCGAAGATGCCGCTTGGAGAAGATGTTTGCCGGTCCGGATGTCCTCTTCTTGCCGGATAGGAGGAAGACTTTGGAGCCTCTTCTGGACCGGATTATGGATCGCCAACCCCCGCTTGGGTTGGATGAAGATCTTGGAGCCAGGACGGATCGGTGATACCTGGATGGTGAAGACAAGGTAGGAAGATCTTCAGGGGCTTAGTGTTAGGTTTATTTAAGGGGGGTTTGGGTTAGATTAGGGGTATGTGGGTGGTGGGTTGTAATGTTGGGGGGGGGGGTATTGTATGTTTTTTTTTTACAGGCAAAAGAGCTGAAATTCTTGGGGCATGCCCCGCAAAGGGCCCTGTTCAGGGCTGGTAAGGTAAAAGAGCTTGTAACTTTTTTAATTTAGAATAGGGTAGGGAATTTTTTATTTTGGGGGGCTTTGTTATTTTATTAGGGGGCTTAGAGTAGGTGTAATTAGTTTAAAATTGTTGTAATATTTTTCTTATGTTTGTAAATATTTTTTTATTTTCTGTAACTTAGTTCTTTTTTATTTTTTGTACTTTAGCTAGTTTATTTAATTGTATTTATTTGTAGGAATTGTGTTTAATTAATTTATTGATAGTGTAGTGTTAGGTTAATTGTAGGTAGTTTATTTAATTATTTTATTGATAGGGTAGTGTTAGGTTTAATTATAACTTAGGTTAGGATTTATTTTACAGGTAAATTTGTTATTATTTTAACAAGGTAACTATTAAATAGTTCTTAACTATTTAATAGCTATTGTACCTGGTTAAAATAATTACAAAGTTGCCTGTAAAATAAATATTAATCCTAAAATAGCTATAATATAATTATAATTTATATTGTAGCTATATTAGGATTTATTTTACAGGTAAGTATTTAGCTTTAAATAGGAATAAGTTATTTAATAAGAGTTAATTTATTTCGTTAGATAAAAATTATATTTAAGTTAGGGGGGTGTTAGTGTTAGGGTTAGACTTAGCTTTAGGGGTTAATACATTTATTAGAATAGCGGTGAGCTCCGGTCGGCAGATTAGGGGTTAATAATTGAAGTTAGGTGTCGGCGATGTTAGGGAGGGCAGATTAGGGGTTAATACTATTTATGATAGGGTTAGTGAGGCGGATTAGGGGTTAATACATTTATTATAGTAGCGCTCAGGTCCGCTCGGCAGATTAGGGGTTAATAAGTGTAGGCAGGTGTCGGCGACGTTGAGGGGGGCAGATTAGGGGTTAATAAATATAATATAGGGGTCGGCGATGTTAGGGGCAGCAGATTAGGGGTACATAGGGATAACGTAGGTGGCGGCGATTTGCGGTCGGAAGATTAGGGGTTAATTATTTTAAGTAGCTGGCGGCGACGTTGTGGGGGGCAAGTTAGGGTTTAATAAATGTAATACAGGGGTCGGCGGGGTTAGGGGCAGCAGATTAGGGGTACATAAATATAACGTAGGTGGCGGTCGGCAGATTAGGGGTTAAAAATTTTAATCGAGTGGCGGCGGTGTGGGGGGACCTCGGTTTAGGGGTACATAGGTAGTTTATGGGTGTTAGTGTACTTTAGGGTACAGTAGTTAAGAGCTTTATGAACCGGCGTTAGCCCAGAAAGCTCTTAACTCCTGCTATTTTCAGGCGGCTGGAATCTTGTCGTTAGAGCTCTAACGCTCACTTCAGAAACGACTCTAAATACCAGCGTTAGAAAGATCCCATTGAAAATATAGGCTACGCAAATGGCGTAGGGGGATCTGCGGTATAGAAAAGTCGCCGCTGAAAAGTGAGCGTTAGACCCTTTAATCACTGACTCCAAATACCAGCGGGCGGCCAAAACCAGCGTTAGGAGCCTCTAACGCTGGTTTTGACGGCTACCGCCGAACTCCAAATCTAGGCCTTAGTTTTTTTAATCACATTTTAAGATCTTATTTTTCAATTATTTTCCATTTTTTAATTGCCTAATAGAAAATATTTTATTTCTGTGTTTTTCAAAGACTACTGTAGAATAAAATAGTTTCAAAGAAAAAAAAAAAAAAAAAAACTTGAATAAAACAGTTGGGACATGGAAGTCAAAATTTTATTTTTATGATTTAGACAGAGCGTGCAATAAAAAATTTCAAATGTTCTTTTTTTCTCTGGTATCCTTTATTAAAGAGTATACATAGATAGGTTCAGATGCGTGCACGTCACAATCACTATATGGCAGCAGTGTTTGCAATAATGTAAATACTGTAAATACTGCTGCCATATAGGCATGTGCGCTCTCCTCAGCATATCAAGATATGCTCTTCAACAAAGGATACCAAGAAAACTAAGCAAATTTGATAATGGAAGTGGAAAGTTTTTTAAAATTGCATGCTGTATGTGAATCATGACAATTTAATTTTATCCTTCATGATCTAAATATGTATAGTTTAGAGGAGAGAAGGGAAAGAGGTGACATGATAGAAGCCTTTAAATATATGAAGTGACTTAATAAAGTGGAAACTGAAAGCATTTCCACAAAAAAGAAATACCAAAAACAAGGGGTCACAATCTTAAAAGGCCATGATACCCAAATGTTTAAAAACTTAAGTGATGCAGCATAGCTGTAAAAGGCTGACTAGAAAATATCACCTAAATGTCTCTTTGTAAAAAAGAAAGACATTTTACTTCAAAACGTCCTAAGTATTCACACCTCATTGTAAAGGACTTTAAGCAGCAAATCAGTATGCCTGTCCCGGGAAGGGCAAGGAAGTGTGCCTCATGCACACTCATGTTATTTCCCTATTAAGTTTAAGGAAGTTAACAATGAAATCTCATGAGAGTTAATTGAAATCTCATGAGATCACAGTTAAAGAGTTCATGACCTCAGCACTGCTGATGTCGATTGGACGCTGTTCAACTTTTCTTTTTAAACCTGCAGTTGGGCAGTAACGGAAGTATAGCTTTTTACAAAGATCTTACTCTGGTGAGCTGAGGAAATTGTGAGGTAAAATATCTTCCTTTTTTACATAGAGATTCTCAGGTGATATAAGTAAACAGTAACATGTAATATGTGTAGACTTGATGGGACATGTATAAGGCTATCCTAAGAAAACAGTAACATGTAATATGTGTAGACTTGATGGAACATGCATAAGGTTATCCTAAGAAAACAGTAACGTGTAATATGTGTAGACTTGATGGGACATGTATAAGGCTATCCTAAGAAAACAGTAACATATAATATGTGTAGACTTGATGGGACATGTATAAGGCTATCCTAAGAAAACAGTAACGTGTAATATGTGTAGACTTGATGGGACATGTATAAGGCTATCCTAAGAAAACCGTAACAAGTAATATGTGTAGACTTGATGGGACATGTATAAGGCTATCCTAAGAAAAAAGTAACATGTAATATGTGTAGACTTGATGGGACATGTATAAGGCTATCCTTAGAAAACAGTAAAGTGTAAGGCTATCCTAAGAAAACAGTAACGTGTAATATGTGTAGAGTCAGACTTGATGGGACATACATAAGGTTATCCCAAGAAAACAGTAACATGTAATATGGGTAGACTTGATGGGACATACATAAGGCTATCCTAAGAAAATAGTAACACGTAATATGTGTAGATTTGATGGGACATGTATAAGGCTATCCTAAGAAAACAGTAACATGTAATATATGTATACTTGATGGGACATGTATATGGCTATCCTAAGTAATAAGTAACATGCAATATGTGTAGACTTGATGGGACACACATAAGGTTATCCCAAGAAAACAGTAACATGTAATATGGGTAGACTTGATGGGACATAAATAAGGTTATCCCAAGAAAACAGTAACATGTAATATGTGTAAACTTGATGGGACATGTAGAAGGCTATCCTAAGAAAACAGTAACATGTAATATGTGTAGACTTGATGGGACATATATAAGGCTATCCTAAGTAATCAGTAACATGTAATATGTATAGTCTTGATGGGACATACATAAGGTTATCCTAAGTAATCAGTAACATGTAATATGTGTAGTCTTGATGGGACATGCATAAGGCTATCATAAGAAAACAGTAACATGTAATATGTGTAGACTTGATGGGACATACATAAGGCTATCCTAAGACAACAGTAACATGTAATATGTGTAGTCTTGCTGGGACTTGTATAAGGCTATCCTTAGAAAACAGTAACATGTAATATCTGTAGACTTGATGGGGCATGCATACGGCTATCCTACGTAAACAGTAACATGTAATATGTGTAGACTTGATGGGACATGTATAAGGCTATCCTAAGGAAACAGTAACATGTAATATGTGTAGATTTGATGGGACATGTATAAGGCTATCCTAAGTAATCAGTAACATGTAATATGTGTATACTTGATGGGACATGCATAAGGCTATCCTAAGGAAACAGTAACATGTAATATGTGTAGACTTGATGGGACATGCATATGGCTATCCTAAGTAAACAGTAACATGTAATATGTGTATACTTGATGGGACATGCATATGGCTATCCTAAGTAAACAGTAACATGTAATATGTGTATACTTGATGGGACATGCATATAGCTATCCTAAGTAAACAGTAACATGTAATATGTGTATACTTGATGGGACATGCATATGGCTATCCTAAGTAAACAGTAACAAGTAATATGTGTAGACTTGATGGAACACACATAAGGCTATCCTTATGTTTTATTTTACAGGTCAATTTGTATTTATTTAAGCTAGGTAGTTAGTAAATAGTTAATAACTATTTAGTAACTATTCTACCTAGTTAAAATAAATACAAACTTGCCTGTAAAATAAAAATAAACCCTAAGCTAGCTACAATATAACTATTAGTTACGTAAGTTTACGTAAGTCGTTTTGCGGTATGGCCAAAGAAGTGTGCGGTGCCCCTAAACCTGCAAGACTCGTAATAGCAGCGGTAGTAAAAAAGCAGCGTTAGGACCTGTTAACGCTGCTTTTTCACTATAACGCAAAACTCGTAATCTAGCCGTATGTTTTTATATCCCTTTAACAGTAGTAATACATAGTAGTAAACACTAGCTCTGCTGCCAGTAAAGAAGAAAATAAATAATTACACTTGGTTTTAGTTGTACATTTACATTTCATATGATAAAATCCATTGTTATGAGTATGTTTGGATCCCACAAACATCCTTGGCATATTGTGTTTGTTTATAAATTTGAACCTAATTATTTGTTTTGCTGACATTTTCTTAAAGGGATATTAGACACAAATTTAAATCTGACAACATTATTAAATGACCAGTAAATACAGTAGATTTGCATAAAAAACAAATGCATGATAAAAAGACAATGCAATAACACTTAGGGGTCAATTTATTAAATGCCGGGCAGACATGATTTGCTGTAGGGAATAATGTCCGCCCGACATCACTAAATGCTGACAAAATACGCTAGCAGGGGTGTCAATCATCCCGATCGTATGGTCGCTGCTTCTTAACTTATGTTTCCGGCAAGTCTGAAGGCTCGCACGTAAACAGCAGCATACGCTGCTTAATAAATATACCCCCAAGTCTGAACTTCAAATGAGTAGTAGATTTTTTCCTTACAAATTTCAAAGTTATGTCAATTTCAACTCCTCCTGTATCATGCGACAGCCATCAGACAATCACAAATGCATATATTCTGTGAATTCCTGCACATGCTCAGTAGGAGCTGGTAAATCAAAAAGTGTAAATATAAAAAGTCTGTGCATATTTTGTTAATGGAAGTAGATTGGATATTTGTTTAAATTTGCTGCTCTGTCTGTACTATGAAAGTTTAATTTTGAGTTGAGTGTCCCCTATTTAAAAATACAATGCACGTCATTATGTTTTTTTGCCAGCTATGGCTATTCTATAGTTTGACTAATTGCGCTTCTGCCTCAGATAGATTGTAGACCTAGAAAACATATTGCGGTTAACGTAAAATATGCTGTACAGAGCAATTCTACAGCCTTAGGGGCCTATTTATAAAGCTCCGTATTGAGCTTGATGCCCCGTGTTTACGGCAAATCTTCAGGCTCGCCAGAAACACCAGTTATGAAGCAGTGGTCTAAAAACTGCTGCTCCATAACCTGTCCGCCTGCTCTGAGGCGGCGGGCAGACATTGCCGGCAATCAACCTGACCCAATATGATCAGGTTAATTGACACCCCCTGCTAGCGGCCGTGAATCTGCACAGGGCGGTATTGCACCAGCTGGTGCAATGATAAATGCAGAGAGCGTATGCTTTTGGCATTTATCGATGTGCAGCGGACATGATCCGCAATATCTGATCATGTCCGCTCACATCATGATAAATAGGCCCCTTAGTATTTAGCCATAGAGCAGCCTTTGATTCACAACATCAAAATAAATTAATTACACAGAAGGGTGTATCTCTTAGCTCTGTAATAGGAAAACCCTGCAAATGTTAGGCAAAATTACAAGTTTTGCTTTACAGCTATACCGCTGAAAAATTGGCCTTTGCAGGTCTCCCATATTACTATTCGCGGCAGTACAGCTATACCGCTCAACTTTTCTAATCAGCTGCCCCCCCCACATAGCCAAAACTAAAATAAAGTATTAACCCCTAAACCGTCGACACCCCACATTGCAAACACTAAATAAACCTATTAACCCCTAAACCGCCGACCCCCACATCGCAACTACCATAGTAAACCTATTAACCCCTAAACCGCCAGCCCCCCACATTGCAACTACCATAGTAAACCTATTAACCCCTAAACCGCCGGCCCCCCACATTGCGACATACTAAATTAAACTATTAACCCCTAAACCTAACACCCCCTAACTTTAAATTAAAGTTACAATATACTAACTACCTTAAAATAAAATGAAATCAAAATAACCTAAGCTTAAACTATAAATTAACCTTACATTACTATTTTAAAAAACGAAAATAAATGAAAAATAAAAAACCTAAATTACAAAATTAAAAAATCCTAACACTACCAAACAATAAAAAAAATCTAACATTTCAAAAAAACAACACTAAAATTATCAAAAATAAAAAAATTGTAAGATTACAAAAAATAATAAACGAAATAATCCAAAAGAATAAAAATTAAACCTAATCTTATACCCCTATACAAACAAAAAGCCACTTGAAAATAAAAACATCCCCTAATCTAACAATAAACTACCAATAGCCCTTTAAAGGGCCTTTTGTAGGGTATAACCCTAAATTAAACAGCTCTTTTACATAAAAAAATTACAATGTACCCCCTAACAGTAAAACCCCCCACCCAACCAACCCCCCCAAAAAATCTAAGCTACCCATTGCCCCTAAAGGGTCATTTTTATGGGCAATAAGCTCTTTATAGTGCCCATTAAAAAATGAAAAAAATCCCTAATCTAAAAAAAACACCCCAAACCCCCCAAAAAACCCCCACTAACCCCAAAAAATGTACTCACAGTTTTTTAATGGGCACTAAATGCCCATACAAATGCCCCTACTACCCGAAATAACGAAAGATCAACAAGATAGTCTTAACGCAACAATAGAAAAAGAAGAGGTAATAAATACCATAAAAAAGTTACCTGCAGCAAAAGCAGCAGGACCAGATGGATTACCCCCAGATTTTTATAAAATAATAGCTAACAGAGTAATAGACCCTTTATATAATATATACATAAATATTTATAATGAGGAAGGGTTAATTACACAAACATTTGAATCAACAAATACAGTGGTCATGCCAAAAGAAGGAAAAGATCCAACACTACCCCAATCATATAGGCCACTGTCTCTGATTAACACAGACTACAAAATGCTAATGAAAATAATAACTAATAGACTTAATACAATTATACCTGATATTATAGGAAGAGAACAGGAGGGTTTTGTTAATGGGAGATCTTAAACAACACATGTGAGAACTATACTACAAATAATAGAAAAATATAGGCTAAAGAAGGAGATGGGGACTGACGGGGCTCTGCCGGAGACCTTCCTGCTGTCCTTGGACGCAGAGAAGGTCTTTAACAGAGTCGAGTGGTCTCATATCCTAACTACACTAGGGAAATTTAATTTCAATGGCTCATTCTTAAAATGTATTATAAAATTATATTCTAAAGAAAATACACAAATAATTATAAACGGCAAAATATCTAAATCTATTTCACTATATTGTGGCACCAGACAAGGCTGCCCTTTATCACCAATATTATTTGATTTATCATTAGAACCATTAATATATCTGCTGAAACAAATATCATTCAGAATTAAAATAGAAGAATTAGAAATAAAAGTAGCTCTATATGCAGACGACTTGATGTTGTTCATGGCAAATCCTTAAAAACATATAAAACATATAATTACAAATATAGAACAATTTGGAGAGATATCCAGATATAGAATAAACATCACGAAATCCAAAATATATTGACTACATAAAGGAAATGATAATATTAAATACCCTTTTGAAGTAGAAGAGGAATATATAACTTATTTGGGCATAAAAATAAATAACGATCCAACTAGAACATATAAGTTAAACTACCACCCTCTGATAAGACAAATTAAAAGAGATTTAAAGATTTGGAGCAAATTATATTTAAACTTAATGGGAAGAATACAATTAGTGAAAATGATCATTCTACCGAAATTATTATACCCTATGCAGATGCTACCCTTCCTTTTGAAAAAGATTTACAAAGTATAAATAAAATAATAAGAAGTTTCATTTGGAAAGACAAAAAACCTAGGATAAGATTAAAGAAATTACAAGTTCCCCAAGAACAGGGAGGCCTAGGATTACCGAACATTCAATATTATAACTGGGCAGTATTAACAAGGTATATAATAGAGTGGATAAAGGGCAATGGACAGACAGTCTGGAAAGATCTAGAACAGAAAATGATAAGTCCAATGGCATTAACTTACCATTCGCAACACCTAAGGAATTAACGATAAATAAAAAAAAATATATTTTAATAAAGGACACCATATGGACATGGAAAAAAATAAACAATCAGTTAAAATCAGGACATGAACTTAAACTGTATTTGCCAATACAAAGCAATCCAAAATTTGATCCAGGGAATTATTTCCCCTTCGTCCAACACAAAGGAATCCCAGTAATTAAACATATAAAAGAAGCGATGAACATGGTGAAAGGGAAACTAAAAACAATAACAGAACTATCTAATCAGTTTGAAACTTCTAATGGTCATATTCTGTCATTAAACATTTGATTCAAACTGAAGAATTAAACACAGAAAAACATAACTCAGAAAATACAATGTTAAATATTATCGAGAGAAGTAGGAAAACGAAATACAAATTAACAATTTTATACAAACAATTAATAAGAAAGGAATCCAAAATGTGCTTAATGGAAATAGCAGAGAAGTGGGGCAAAGAAATAGATATACACATAAGGGAAGACAGGGTTATTAATTGTATTAAAACTGTTAAATATGTGACTTTAGACATGGGAATAAGAGAATCAAATATAAGACTTCTTCATTTTGACTATATAACTCCTACAAGGAGGGCAAAATGGAATAACAGCATTGACCCAAATATGCATAAAATGTAATAAAATAACACCGGATGTAATACACTATATTTGGCTATGTCCAAAAATTCGACAATTTTGGTGCCAAGTCTCCATATTCTTATCTAAGATCATTACGATAGAACTAAAACTAGAGTTAAGTAACATTATGATCTTTGATCTACCGAGAGAAATGAAAAAGAAAGAAAAAAGATTTGTGACAATGATTATTTGCTTAGCAAGAAAGCTTATATTTAAATTATGTCTAGAAAAAAGAAAAAACCTATGATCAGAACATTGAAGGATAACATACTGCATCAGATAAACATAGAAAAAGTAGACGCTCTAGCTGATATTAACAGAAATGAAGTTTTTTTTTAAAATGGTCCCTTTACATAAAAACACAATCTGAAGTCATTCAAAAGGATATCTTAATTTCATTTAAAAATTCAGAATACTTTTTAGAATCACAAATAAGTGGGGATTGGAGTGATATTCTTTAGATTAGCTCAATAATTTATTCTAAATTACGACTAGATAGAAGAATGCTTTTATAATATATAGGTTCAAAATACATTTAAGACCAAAAGAAATAAGCCTTTGAACATCTGTAGAAGCTCTAGTTCCCATAAGAAGGGAACGAGATATAATGCACAAAAGGAAAGGAGAAGAAAAGGGAAGGAGAGGAAAAAGGCGAAAGAGAAGGAAAACAAAGGGGAAATTTGTATGGATGTAATCGTTTTCTTTTTGTTTCATTTTCATTTTTATGTTTTGTTTATTGTTTAGTTCCTTTCTGTATTAACTATGTTTAAATAAAGATTTATAATTAAAAATCAAACAAAACAAAAAACAAAAACAAATGCCCCTTTAGGGGCAATGGGTAGCTTAGGTTTTTTTTAGACTTAGTTTTTTTTTTGGGGGGGGGGGTTGGTTGGGTGGGGGGTTTTACTCTTAGGAGGTACCTTTGTAAAAAAAATAAATATGTAAGCTCTTTAACTTAGGGCAATGCCCTACAAAAGGTCCTTTTAAGGACTATTGGTAGACAGTAGTTTATAGTTAGATAAGGTTTTTTTTTGTGGGGCTTTTTGTTTTTATAGGGGTATTACATTAGGTTTCATTTTTATTATTTTGGATAATTTTGTTTATTATTTTTTGTAATTTTATTATTTTGGATAATTTCAGTGTTTTGTTTTTTGTAATGTTAGATTTTTTTTATTTTTTTCGTAGTGTTAGTATTTTTTAATTTTGTAAATTAGGTTTTTTATTTTTTGTTTATTTTAGTTTTTAAAATAGTAATGTTAGGTTCATTTATAGTTTAAGCTTAGATTTTTTTTATTTTACAGGTAATTTTTTATTTATTTTAAGGTAGTTAGTATATTGTAACTTTAATTTAAGTTAGGGGGTGTTAGGTTTAGGGGTTAATAGTTTAATTTAGTGTGTTTCAATGTGGGGGGCGGTGGTTTAGGGGTTAATAGGTTTATTATAGTAGTCGCGATGTGTGGGGCCGGCAGTTTAGGGGTTGATAGGTTTATTTAGTGTCGGCAATGTCGGGGGCAGCGGTTTAGGGGTTAATCACTTTATTTAGTGTTGGGGACGGCGGATTTGGGGTATTTAGACTGGGGATTTATGTTAGGGTGTTAGGTTTATACATAACCTAAAGGGGTTTTTTCTAACACATTTTCTCCATTAATGTCTATAGGGTAAAACGTGCACAAGCACGTCAAGTCAGGCCTCGGCTTTTGTGCGGTATGGAGATTAACACACCATACCGCACAACACAAGAAGGTTTTTCTGTAACTTGAAATGGCAGCGCTAATTTTTTTGCGCTATTTACGCACTGGGTTTAGTGCACAACTTGTAATCTTGGTGATTGTTAGCACACTCACGGCTAGATTTAGAGTTCTGCGGCGAAAGGGGTGCGTTAGCTACGCATGCTTTTTTTCCCCCGCACCTTTTAAATACCGCTGGTATTTAGAGTTCACAGAAGGGCTGCATTAGGCTCCAAAAAGGGAGCGTAGAGCATATTTACCGCCACTGCAACTCTAAATACCAGTGTTGCTTACGGACGCGGCCAGTTTCAAAAACGTGCTCGTGCACGATTCCCCCATAGAAAACAATGGGGCAGTTTGAGCTGAAAAAAAACCTAACACCTGCAAAAAAGCAGCGTTAAGATCCTAACGCAGCCCCATTGTTTCCTATGGGGAAACACTTCCTAAGTCTGCACCTAACACCCTAACATGTACCCCAAGTCTAAACACCCCTAACCTTACACTTATTAAACTCTAATCTGCCGCCCCCGCTATCGCTGACCCCTGCATTTTATTATTAACCCCTAATCTGCCGTTCCGGACACCACCGCAACCTACATTATACCTATGTACCCCTAATCTGCTGCCCCTAACACTGCCGACCCCTATATTATATTTATTAACCCCTAATCTGCCGCCCCCGCTATCGCTGACCCCTGCATATCATTATTAACCCCTAATCTGCCGCTACGCACACCGCCACAACCTACGCTATCCCTATGTACCCCTAATCTGCTGCCCCTAACACCGCCGACCCCTATATTATATTTATTAACCCCTAATCTGTCGCCCCCAACGTCGCCTCCACCTACCTACAATAATTAACCCCTAATCTGCCGACCGGATCTCACCGCTACTCTAATAAATGTATTAACCCCTAAAGCTAAGTCTAACCTGTCACAAATATCTCAGGATTCAGCTCCTAAGGAGTTAACTTTGTGCAGCTTGCACTCAAAACAGTTATTTGTTTTCAAGAAGAATTGTGTTTGTATTTTCTTTGAAGTGCCAGAACCCTCTAACTAGCCACCAAATTCTAGTGTGTATGCATTGAGTCATAAAATCACTGAAGCTCTTAGTCACAGAGATACACAGGATAAAGTTTATGGCTTAAGCTGTCAATAGAATGCATGATGCAAAACAGGCCCTTCATTACAAAAACTGACCAGGTCACTGACAGGACATGGGTATATTATGTACATATGTGGGTTAAAAGTGTTATAACCTTAACGGCAGGTAAATATGACAACCTATGGCATATTTGATATCAAACTGGTTCTCCCAATAAAACTAAGAGGTTCTAAATATGTAAATATAGAAATTTCTTACCTAGCAGGAATGATAATGGATTGTATAAATTCAGGCAAGAAATTTAGTCTATTGAAGTTTGTAAAGACAGTGGGGTTTCTTAGCCCGCCCAGGAGGGTGTGGTTAAGCAACATGATCTCTGAGAAGTAGGTTTAAGAATCTTATTTTTTAACAATAAGATTGTCATTCTTGCAAGGGGAGCTGCTGTACAGAAGTAAGGAGCCATCATTTTCATGCCAGCCCCTGGCGCAGATCTTGAAGACTAGGAAAGTATTCAATTCTGTTTTTCTCCTTTTTATTTTAAAATACTGTTTGCGTGTGTAATTTTATTTGTAACAACTTTTTATTAATAATGCATTGTGCATAATATTTTTGGCATAATAAATAATTCCTTTATTAAGTTTGGCCTTTGTCTAATAATTGAACCACGTTACTGAAAGAGACTGGAATATTAGAACTGTATAATTTTAGGTTATTTTCTGCTAAATTGTATTTCTAGAGTTAATGTGTAAAGTCTGGGGTTTTCCTTAAGATTTTCCCTTTAATAAATTTTAAGTGGTGGCAGCATTTGAGCTATAGGATTTATAGTTTATTGTGGGTGGCATTACAAGGGAGTGTTGGGCATTTCTCTTACGTCTAGTACAGATTAAGGGAATGCGAATTAACTCTTGCACCCACTAAACTGAATCACAAGCTTGCCTGGTGTGGCTAGATTGTGACCTATAGGTGACAGAAAAGGGGGCTGAAAACCCTTTCTGTGCCAAATAAGTGATGGAATCAGCCAATCAGAATCAAGTTCAATCCGATTGGCTGATCCGATCAGCCAATCAGATTGAGCTCGCATTCTATTAGCTGTTCAGATCAGCCAATAGAATGCGAGCTCAATCTGATTGGCTGATCGGATCAGCCAATCGGATTGAACTTGATTCTGATTGGCTGATTCCATCAGCCAATCAGAATTTTCTTACCTTAATTCCGATTGGCTGATAGAATCCTATCAGCCAATAGGAATTCGAGGGACGCCATCTTGGATGACGTCCCTTAAAGGAACCGTCATTCGTCGGGAAGTCGTCGGTGAAGATGGATGTTCCGTGTCGGCGGGATGACCATGGATCCGGAAGAAAGAAGATTGAAGATGCCGCTTGATAGAAGACTTCAGCCCGATCATGGACCTCTTCAGCTCCTGCTTGGATGAAGACTTCAGCCCGATCATGGACCTCTTCAGCTCCCGCTTAGATGAAGACTTCAGTCGGATCATGGACATCTTAAGCCCCCCGCTTGGGCTTGGATCAAGACATCGGAGAAGCTCTTCTGGATCGATCGGTGAACCCGGCGTGGTGAAGACAAGGTAGGGAGATATTCAGGGGCTTAGTGTTAAGTTTATTTAAGGGGGGTTTGGGTTAGATTAGGGGTATGTGGGTGGTGGGTTGTAATGTTGGGGGGGGGTATTGTATGTTTTTTTTTACAGGCAAAAGAGCTGAATTCTTTGGGGCATGCCCCGCAAAGGGCCCTTTTTAGGGCTGGTAAGGTAAAAGAGCTTTTCTATTTTAATTTTAGAATAGGGTAGGGCATTTTTTTATTTTGGGGCTCTTTGTTATTTTATTAGGGGGCTTAGAGTATTAGAGTACTTTGTTATTTTATTAGGGGGCTTTATTAGGGGGCTTAGAGGGGTTAATGCTTGAAGTTAGGTGTCGGCGATGTTAGGGAGGGCAGATTAGGGGTTAATACTATTTATTATAGGGTTATTGAGGCGGGAGTGAGGCGGATTAGGGGTTAATACATTTATTATAGTAGCGGTGCGGTCCGGTCGGCAGATTAGGGGTTAATAAGTGTAGGTAGGTGGCGGCGACGTTGGGGGCGGCAGATTAGGGGTTAATAAATATTAGGTAGGCGTCGGCGGTATTAGGGGCAGCAGATTAGGGGTACATAGGGATAACGTAGGTGGCAGCGGTGTACGGAGCGGCAGATTAGGGGTTAAAATTTTTTAATAGGGGGGAACTTCCGGGCAGCGGCCATGACAGGCTGCAAATTCATCAGCTCCTATAACTCTCTACACAAAAACGAGTAAAATTCCTTTTCTATCATTCCTTTGCATACATCCTTTGGACTTCGGATATAAAGGAATGTGAGCCTGTTCACACCATATTATTATCTTTGGGGTAGAGACAATACTCAGCGTGCCGGAAGGATTTAAGGTTTGCGGCCTACCATCTCATTAACCCCCCGGCGGGACATAAGTTTGTCTCCGTCGTTAAGAAGCAGTGAATTCCGCAAAACGCTGCACATTTTTTCCTCTATAAGGCACAACATATTTACAGGAAATTATTGCTTGTTACACCCTCGCTCACTGTATTCTCTTCTATACCAGTTATGAGGATCTCCTCAAGTTTCTTGGGGGAGTTGCGCAGCTTGCTACAAAATCATCACGACGCTCTAGAAAATGAGCTTGTTATGGCTCTGAGTCTCGGCAGTGCTAATTTACCGGCAGCTTGCAAGAAAGTAAGGGGGGAGGCTGACGCTTTGGGGCCCCGGCGTTTAGTCCCTTCCTCTAACATACCATCTGAGAGCAGACAGCCTGGATCTACGAGAGCAGCACCGCAGATTACTTCAAAGCTGGGAGTAACGACAGCTGCCGTCTCACAAAACTCTGCTAACAAGCCTCAAGTTTGTGTAAGTGTTTTACTGGGATTACAACTAGAAAGATGGCAGGTGAGAAGAAACATAGGAAACAACAGGCAACTGCCTTCAATACAAAAGCAAGACTACTCCGATGTGATTCCTCTATTGCGGGCTGCGCGCCCTCCTTTAGCCGTGATAAAATCGCATATGCTCCCTTACAATGGAGATCACTGCTTACCATCCAGGATATGGCCATATATACATTTCCACGTTGTCTGGGACCCAGGAACCTTGCCTCCCTTTCATGCTCGAGGGGGGACTTAAGAGCCGATAGATATGGCAATTACCCGATAAGGGAACATTAAGGTGCACTGCACTGATTTTGTAGCCCATTACTATCATGAACATTGTCTCCTTGTTCCTCACTTAACGGCTGTTGGACCTTTTCACATGAACGTTATGTTAATGCTAATGTCACTGCTTCTATTGTTTGTTTGTACTTATATTTTTTTTATATATAACTAAGCATAGACTGGTGCTAAACTTTGGTGCAGACTCAAGGTGAACATAACTTATGATTCTGATGTTGCATGATATTTTTTGTGTTCAAACATTGTGCATGTTTTCGAATTTTACTCTGAGGCTATAACCCCCTCTATATTACACTGTAAAGCAAAATTCTTTCAATACAGGCTGGTCCTGTAAATATATCCCTTAATTCCTTTTATTTTGAGTCATATGGGTGTTCACACGTTTAATACCTTGGCCAGGTTTGAAAGTTGAATACCCGTAGGAGGGAGTACTATATTATACTGCTTATGTTTTAGTATCAGTACTTCCATTTAGAACCCCAGCATAATTTAAACATCGTTGCATACCATTTAGCCACACTGATATCTACAGTTTCAATATAGCCCTTTTTCTTATATATGTAATTGGAGGGCCCCTCAGACTAGTAGCTGCATCATCTGCTATCTGGATCTAAGTTAATGTCACTCGCCAGTTGTTTCACAATAATATGCGCCATCTTCTTTATGTTTATTCACAAGAATGTGCACCATTTTTATTATGTTTTTTCACACAGCGCATTAGTGCAGCATAATATGGTGAAGAGGTAATGTTAGGCAGCTCATCCTTCTGGCACTGCCACTTAGATATTTAGTTTTAATAGTTTTATGGCGCAAGAACAGACGCATTGATCTGGAGCAGGGGTTTTATAATTGACTATTAAGAAATCCTAGTATAGCATATAGTCCTGCAACCTGTTTGTTTCCAATTTAATCCCCCCTCCTCTACTCATACATTAACAGGGACCTTTAGAGCCATGCTTAAGTTTTATGATTACAGTAAGCATTCTTTTACCTTTAACGGTACTCCTTTCATTTTCCTTTCTTTTTTTCTATATATATATGTCAAAGGTTTATACCTTGATTGTTGTGCCTGTCTTATAGCTAGCAAATATCACGTTATAAAAATGCAAAATATGAGGTGAAACCAATGGGATCCATGAGCGGTCTCTACTACTCCAGATGGGCTTCTATAAAAATCATTATTCTCCTATGGTTTGGGGTCCAAAAGTGGCCTCCTTTCTGGATCAAAGAAGTCTCTGATTATTGTAGGCATTTATAAACTATGTCTTCTAATAGCATAATAGATATTACCAACCTCAGGTTTTGTTGCTCACTATGTATGTTGTATAGATATACCTTGTTATTGCTCCTTGTTCTAAAGTAATTGTATAATGCTCCATTGTCTTACTTGTATGCCGAAACTTTCCCTCAATAAAAAATATTAAAAAAAAAAAAAAAAAAAAAAAAAAAAAAAAAAAAATTTTTAATAGAGTGGCGGCGATGTGGGGGGCCTCGGTTTAGGGGTAAATAGGTAGTTTATGGGTGTTAGTGTACTTTAGAGCACAGTAGTTAAGAGCTTTATAATCCGGCGTTAGCCCAGAAAGCTCTTAACTACTGACTTTTTTCTGCGGCTGGAGTTTTGTCGCTAGATTTCTAACGCTCACTTCAGCCAAGACTCTAAATACCGGCGTTAGAAAGATCCCATTGAAAAGATAGTATACGCAAATGGCGTAGGGGGATCTGCGGTATGGAAAAGTTGCGGCTGGAAAGTGAGCGTTAGACCCTTTCCTGCCTGACTCTAAATACCAGTGGTAGCCCAAAACCAGCGTTAGGAGCCTCTAACGCTGGTTTTCACGGCTACTGCCAAACTCTAAATCTACAGTTTTAAAAGCTAGAAAAACATTTATTTTGTATGCAATTATTTTTCAATATATAGATTGTCGATTTATTATATGGATTTATAACAATGTTGTTTTGTCCCTTAAAATTTTAAGAGAATTTCTAACTTTATAGAAATATACTTGAATGATGTGTTTACTAGTTGTATCTAAAGAAATGATATTTTTAAGATTCTGTAGAACAATAATTATTTACGTCTCAAGTGAAAGGACAACTAGACAGTAGGATATCCATGATCTACTGATAACCAATAATGTAAAATTATATTAAATATGCAAGAGTGATGACAGCAGTGCACCATTCGAAATTAGTTTTTAAAACTAAGATTAGAGCTTCGGAATAAGTAAAACTTCTGAATAAAAAGTCAAATTATTGTCACTTAAAGGGATTTTTGCAGTAAAAATATTGGCATAAAATATTCATAAGAAAACAAACAATAAACTGTTATGTTTAAAATATAACATAGTGAGACAATAGTGGTATCTATTATTCAGACAATTAATTGAGGAAGAATTTTAAGACATGAAAAGTAGTTAAAGGGACATTGTACTCAGCATTTTCCTTTAATTCATATGAAAGGGCAATATTTAAGCATATTGAAATATATTTTACCTAACAAAATGCAAAGCAAAAACATTATTTTAAATTTAAGCTGAAAATAACACAGCAGTATCAATTATTATTATTTCTTACAAATGCTCATTGGCTGACAGGTATTTCCATGACAGAACTTCCTTCTTATGCTTATTCACAGCAACTATATCTGGTGTGAGTGTATATATATATATATATATATATATATATATATATATATATATATATATATATATATGTGTGTTTGTATATATATATATATATATATATGTATATATATATGTGTGTTTGTATATATATATATATATGTATATATATGTGTGTATTTGTATATATATATATATATATATATATATATATATATATGTGTGTGTTTGTATATATATATATATATATATGTATATATGTGTGTGTGTTTGTATATATATATATATATATATATATATATCAAAATAACAAGAGTATTGCATTGAGCAATGATACTTTTTTTATTGGACTAACTATACATTTATAAGTTGACAAGCTTTCGGAAGAGTTCCTTCCTTTATCAAGTCTGAAGCAATACTTACCAATTCAATGGAATTTACAGATTATATCTTAAAACACAGAATAGCTAAGAAGACAGAAAGTGCAGGGAGAGGAGGAGGTGTCGTAAAAATCATGAGGGGGCTTAGGTAACAGGCAGACAGTGTCCAGTGTAGGAGAACAGACAGGGGAAATATATAGCTATACATAGAGCATATACTGACATAAAGTTATATATCAACATTGAATCAATATCTATAAAGATGTGAAATTGTATATACAGGGGGAGTACAAAAGTAAAAAAAAAAAAAAGGACAAAAGTGTGGACATAGGCTTACCTGTGTACCTATGTATAAAGAATGTGGAATATACAATGTAATTGACTAAATGAAAGTACATTACAAAAAATTTTGATAATGTGTTAAGAATCCAGAGTCCACATTTAGTCCAGAATTAAACAGGTTGAAGTGCATTATCATTTTCATTTCAAAGGTTTTTCTTTCCATGGTGTTTTTGAAGTTGCCTCTGAGAATTTTGATTTTGAGGTTTTGGATGGAGTGGTCAGGTTGGGTGAAATGCTTACCAACAGGGGTGCAGTATTTTGTTTCACAGTGGTTTTTGATTGAGTGTCTGTGTAAGTTCATTCGAAGGTGCAGTTTTTGGCTTGTTTCTCCAATATAGCATCCCATTTCACATGCAGTGCAATGTATCATGTTTACCACATTTGCAGATATACATGAATATGCCCCTTTAATGTTATAAGATTTATTATTGTGGTTTGCTGTGCTGCTTTCACAAACGTGTTGACACAGTTTGCAGAGTGCTTTATAGCAGCACTTGGTTCCATTCTGAGTGTTCTTTTTCTCAAGGGGTAGCTTCCTATGTACCAATTTCTGTTTTAGGTTAGGTGGTTGTCTGTATGCCAGGATTGGGGGTTTTTGAAAGATTTTTTTGAGTGTGGGATCCTCTAAGAGTAGTGGCTGTAAGTCTTTTATGATTTTTCGTATCCCTTCCACAGCAGGGTTGTATTTGACTACTAGTGGGATACGTGATATGTTTTTCTTCTCCCTGTATTGTAGTAAGTGTTCACGTGGAGTATTGAGGGCAGAGTTAATTTTTTTATTTATAATCCTTGTTTTGTAACCTTTTTCTCTGAATGATTGGGACAGTGTGATGAGGTGTTTGTCACGGTCCTTGGTATAAAACGCTATAAAAAACTTAAGAAATAATGAAAATATTACCATTAAGCCTGCGGACAAGGGAGGAGCAGTGGTGATCATGAATACACAGGACTACATCACAGAGGGAAATAGACAATTATCAGATCAAACTTATTACAAAAAACTGGAAAAGGACCCCACCCAGGAATACACTTTGCAACTTCGAAAAATAATTAAAACATTCCCTAAACACACGCAACATAAACTGGACAAACTGGTGCCCTCTAACCCTAGCATAGGGACATTCTACATGCTCCCAAAAATCCACAAACCAGGGAACCCAGGAAGACCAATAATAACAGGCATGGACACTCTGACTGAGCAACTATCGGGCCTAGTGGAGAATATTCTTAAGCCCTTAGTTATTAACACCACTAGCTTTATAAAAGACACCACTGATTTTCTTAACAAAATCAGCCAGATAAGAGAATTGCCAGAGGATACTATACTTGTGACAATGGATGTGGAATCCCTGTACAGCAATATTCCACATAAAGATGGTATTGATGCCTGCTTAAACTTTCTTTCCTCCAACAGCCCTAACCAGACATATAGTGCTTCTACAGTCAGTAAACTTACAGAATTTATACTTACTCACAATTATTTCATCTTCAACCACTCCATCTACTTACAAACCATGGGAACAGCCATGGGCACCAAAATGGCACCACAGTACGCAAACCTCTTCATGGCTGACTTAGAGCAGAGATTCCTAGCCACTCACCCTCACAAACCCTTCAAATACTTTCGCTACATCGATGATATTTTCATCATATGGACAGAAGGAGAAAAAAACCTTGAACATTTTCATAAATCATTTAATCTATTTCATGCATCAATCAAGCTTAAAATGAACTTTTCTAGAGACTGTGTCAGCTTCCTGGATACAACAATATCCATCACAAATGGCAAACTGCACTCATCTGTATACAGGAAACCAACAGATAGATGCAGCTACCTCCACAGCTCCAGCTCCCACCCCAATCACATTAAAAAATCCATAATCTACAGTCAGGCTACAAGATACCACAGAATTTGCTCAGATACCAAGGACCGTGACAAACACCTCATCACACTGTCCCAATCATTCAGAGAAAAAGGTTACAAAACAAGGATTATAAATAAAAAAATTAACTCTGCCCTCAATACTCCACGTGAACACTTACTACAATACAGGGAGAAGAAAAATATATCACGTATCCCACTAGTAGTCAAATACAACCCTGCTGTGGAAGGGATACGAAAAATCATAAAAGACTTACAGCCACTACTCTTAGAGGATCCCACACTCAAAAAAATCTTTCAAAAACCCCCAATCCTGGCATACAGACAACCAACCACCTAACCTAAAACAGAAATTGGTACATAGGAAGCTACCCCTTGAGAAAAAGAACACTCAGAATGGAACCAAGTGCTGCTATAAAGCACTCTGCAAACTGTGTCAACACGTTTGTGAAAGCAGCACAGCAAACCACAATAATAAATCTTATAACATTAAAGGGGCATATTCATGTATATCTGCAAATGTGGTATACATGATACATTGCACTGCATGTGAAATGGGATGCTATATTGGAGAAACAAGCCAAAAACTGCACCTTCGAATGAACTTACACAGACACTCAATCAAAAACCACTGTGAAACAAAATACTGCACCCCTGTTGGTCACCATTTCACCCAACCTGACCACTCCATCCAAAACCTCAAAATCAAAATTCTCAGAGGCAACTTCAAAAACACCATGGAAAGAAAAACCTTTGAAATGAAAATGATAATGCACTTCAACCTGTTTAATTCTGGACTAAATGTGGACTCTGGATTCTTAACACATTATCAAAATTTTTTGTAATATACTTTCATTTAGTCAATTACATTGTATATTCCACATTCTTTATACATAGGTACACAGGTAAGCCTATGTCCACACTTTTGTCCTTTTTTTTTTTTTTTTTACTTTTGTACTCCCCCTGTATATACAATTTCACATCTTTATAGATATTGATTCAATGTTGATATATAAAACTTTATGTCAGTATATGCTCTATGTATAGCTATATATTTCCCCTGTCTGTTCTCCTACACTGGACACTGTCTGCCTGTTACCTAAGCCCCCCTCATGATTTTTACGACACCTCCTCCTCTCCCTGCACTTTCTGTCTTCTTAGCTATTCTGTGTTTTAAGATATAATCTGTAAATTCCATTGAATTGGTCAGTATTGCTTCAGACTTGATAAAGGAAGGAACTCTTCCGAAAGCTTGTCAACTTATAAATGTATAGTTAGTCCAATAAAAAAAGTATCATTGCTCAATGCAATACTCTTGTTATTTTGATATCTAAATCTCTGGACTAACATGGCTACTGCAATCAACGTGTATATATATATATATATATATATATATATATATATATATATATATATATATATATATATATGTGTGTGTGTGTGTTTGTATATATATATATATATATATATATATATAATCTGTACAAGGATAAGCACTCACTCGATTTAAACACAACAAATTATTTATTCGGCCGAATAAATAATTTGTTGTGTTTAAATCCAGTGAGTGCTTATCCTTGTACAGATTGAATATTTTGTTAAGCACCCTGGTCTGTGTTTGGGTTGGCAAGTGAGAGTGCACTTATTTGGAGCCTATATATATATATATATATATATATATATATATATATATATATATATATATGTGTGTGTGTGTGTGTGTGTGTTTGTATATATATATATATATATATATATATATATATATATATGTGTGTACATATATATCTTGCAGGATTTTAGCAGGAAGTGGAAAAAAGCAACGTTTTAGAGTTAAATTATATAGACAAGTTGAGAGCTGGAAACTGCAATACATAATTGGTTACAGACCAATAATCCACTCTAATTCTGAATCTGCTTTCTGACAATATTTTTTTTTTAAATTTTAGACAACAGATTCTGATATTGATATGAATTGTGTCTATAAGATCAATTATTGTGAAAGTTTCTCATCCAGTAAATAACATATTGGTCAGAACACAAGCTATCCTATTCTCATTAACCTGAAATGATTGTTAAGTTCAGTTATAACAGAAAAGCAGAAAATGTGTAAAACGGATAATTGATATTTTTCCAACAGTTGAATGGCTTAACACATCCCAGCGCCAGATGTGATATTTACAATGGAGAAGAAACATTTCATGAGACTCTGTTCATAAGTCTTATGTTACAAAGCAAACAAAAGGCAACATATGTTTAAGTAACCATAGAAATTAAATGATTTCATTTACAGATGATTATTTTTTTGTATTACATCTTGTAGTGTGTTAGAAAGTACAATATGCAGTAAGAGCTCTATTCTATATAGTAGCTGGTTATGTATAGTTTGTGACAGCTGTTTTAGATACTAACACCTGTTTTGTTCACTGTGTAGCAGCTGGTGTGATCTCTCTAATAAATGGTTTTGTGTACTTTGCTACTTGTGTATTTTTTGTGACAGCTATTATGCTACTCTATGAGTACTGGCAGGGCGGTATATCTGCAAACAACTGGTTTGGTATTCCCTGCAACAGCTGTTATTTCACACAATAGTCTAGTTTCAATAAAACTAATTTGTGAATCTAATATATCAACACAAAAAAACTACAGCTTCATATTTGTTATTCTATCTCATCAGTTCCACCGTCAAGGAAGAGGAAATCAGAAAAACACATTTTAAAAAAAAAAGGCAAAATAATAATAATAATTATAATTCAAATAATAATAAATAAAAAGAAAAACATAAAGAAAGAAAGAAAAAAATAAACAGACCCTCTATAAAACAGTCCACGCTGAATTAATTAGTTTTATTGAAAAATCAAGAGATATAAAATTAAAATAAAAACAAATACAAGACATAATTGTCATCTTAGAAACAGAGAGATTTGACCAGCAGATAAGATGCTTCACAGAAACAATAAAGTCTTTTTGAATCTCCTATAATTTGATGAGGTTTAGTTGAAAAACTTTGAGTGCGCCCTTAATGCCCTGGCCCCTTATTCACCACTAGAAGGTTTCGCAGTAAGTTCTCATGTTTTTCACATAGAGATTCTCGTGTTCTAGTGAGCTTTTTACAGGTATGCAGCATCACTTTCATGTGCTTCAACATTTGGGTATCACGTCCTTTTAAATATTTTACAATTACAGCAATTTACGTAACACATTTAGATAGTTTGTTGCGGTTGTTGTTTCCCCATTGTTATTAATTCCTTTTTCATGTAAAAAAAATATAATGTATTGTGGCGCCCAACACCATTAGGTTTGCCCCATTGTTTACTATAGAGTACGCCAGCTATTGCAGGTTTTTTTTAGTGAGAATTAAAGAGATAGAAAGGTTAATTTGAAATGTGCATGGGTGTTTCTAGTAAAAGTTATTACTGTTTTTCAGGGGCATACGCACATATGCTGTGAGGGAGTCTGGACCAGTATTAAAACACAACACTTTCACAGAGAGTCAGCAGTGTTTAGTATGACACAATTTACATTTTCACAGACACAATGCCAGCAGCATATGTGTGTATGCCGATGAACAACCATAATAACTTAAATGCACTGTCTGTGTCACTCTCTGTAATGATCCTACATTGGTGCTGCTGGGACTGGTGGGAGGGAAGGGGGAAATGGGTGGGTGGCCCAGTGGAGGCGGGGGAAGAAGGGGGTTCCATACACTAAAGAAAATGGGTCCCTACACTATGGAAACAGTTGGAGGGGGGAAGGAAGACCGTACACTACAGAAGAAAAGTGATTTTGAGGAGGGGGGGGGGGAGCCCTCACTACAGAATTTTGTTTTATTAAACATAAAATTAAATAAATAAATAAAAAAGAAGTATAATGTATTACTGGCAGACTAGTAAACATGATGGGGAGTAGTGTGAGAAGGGAAGGTTAGAGAGCTCTTTGGGTGGGTGCGGAGGGATCCCCACACTACAGAAAAAAAATCAATAATAATAAAAAAAATCCCTAAACTATCTTCCAGAAACTAAGATGGTGGTGACCAGTGATGGAAGGGGAAGAAAGCTCTTTGGTAGTGATCTGCTAGGGATCAGGGGATGGGAGGTGTCAGGTGGGAGGGTAATCCCTACACTAGAGCAAATATTAACCTTGAAAGCTACCCAGTTAACCCCATCACTGCAGGGAATTTCAGAAGTTGCTATAAGCGTCCTTCTAAATGCCAAAAATCAATGGCAATGCCAGGCATGTCCTGTTTCTGAACAAAGGGAACCCCAAAACAAGCTTTTATAATCATTTGTCTTATGACTGCAGTAGTGTAAATAATTATTGTGAGAAAGTTTGTGAAAAAGTAAACATTGTAGTGTATATTCTACAGTAGCTGGTATTGTCTGTTCTACAACAACTGGCATTGTATGTTCTACAACAGCTGGTATTGTGTTCTCAACAAGCAGCTGGTATTGTGTTCTCAACAAGCAGCTGATATTGTGTGCTCTATAACAGCTGGTATTGTGTGCTCTACAGCAGCTGGTATTGTGTGCTCTTCAGCAGCTGATATTGTGTTCTCTACAGCAGCTGATATTGTCTGTTCTATAACAGCTGGTATTGTGTGCTCTTCAGCAGCTGGTATTGTGTGCTCTTCAGCAGCTGATATTGTGTGCTCTACAGCAGCTGATATTGTCTGTTCTATAACAGCTGGTATTGTGTGCTCTTCAGCAGCTGATATTGTGTGCTCTATATTAACTGATATTGTGTGCTCTACAGCAGCTGGTATTGTGTGCTCTATAGCAGCTGATATTGTGTGCTCTACAGCAGCTGGTATTGTGTGCTCTACAGCTGCTGATATTGTGTGCTCTATAGCAGCTGATATTGTGTGCTCTATAGAAGCTGATATTGTGTGCTCTACAGCAGCTGGTATTGTGTGCTCTACACCAGCTGATATTGTGTGCTCTATAGCAGCTGATATTGTGTGCTCTACAGCAGCTGGTATTGTGTGCTCTTCAGCAGCTGGTATTGTGTGCTCTATAGCAGCTGATATTGTGTGTTCTACAGCTGCTGATATTGTCTGTTCTATAACAGCTGGTATTGTGTGCTCTACAGCAGCTGGTATTGTGTGCTCTTCAGCAGCTGGTATTGTGTGCTCTATAGCAACTGATATTGTGTGCTCTACAGCAGCTGGTATTGTGTGCTCTATAGCAGATGATATTGTGTGCTCTACAGCAGCTGGTATTGTGTGCTCTACAGCTGCTGATATTGTGTGCTCTATAGAAGCTGATATTGTGTGCTCTACAGCAGCTGGTATTGTGTGCTCTAACCCAGCTGGTATTGTGTGCTCTATAGCAGCTGATATTGTGTGCTCTACAGCAGCTGGTATTGTGTGCTCTTCAGCAGCTGGTATTGTGTGCTCTATAGCAGCTGATATTGTGTGTTCTACAGCTGCTGATATTGTCTGTTCTATAACAGCTGGTATTGTGTACTCTACAGCAGCTGGTATTGTGTGCTCTACAGCTGCTGATATTGTCTGTTCTATAACAGCTGGTATTGTGTGCTCTACAGCAGCTGGTATTGTGTGCTCTACAGCTGCTGGCATTGTGTGCTCTACAGCAGCTGGTATTGTGTGCTCTACAGCAGCTGGTATAGTGTGCTCTACAGCAGCTGGTATTGTGTGCTCTATAGCAACTGATATTGTGTGCTCTACAGCAGCTGGTATTGTGTGCTCTATAGCAGCTGATATTGTGTGCTCTACAGCAGCTGGTATTGTGTGCTCTTCAGCAGCTGGTATTGTGTGCTCTATAGCAACTGATATTGTGTGCTCTACAGCAGCTGGTATTGTGTGCTCTATAGCAGCTGATATTGTGTGCTCTACAGCAGCTGGTATTGTGTGCTCTACAGCTGCTGATATTGTGTGCTCTATAGAAGCTGATATTGTGTGCTCTATAGAAGCTGATATTGTGTGCTCTACAGCAGCTGGTATTGTGTGCTCTACACCAGCTGGTATTGTGTGCTCTATAGCAGCTGATATTGTGTGCTCTACAGCAGTTGGTATTGTGTGCTCTTCAGCAGCTGGTATTGTGTGCTCTATAGCAGCTGATATTGTGTGTTCTACAGTTGCTGATATTGTCTGTTCTACAACAGCTGGTATTGTGTGCTCTACAGCAACTGGTATTGTGTGCTCTTCAGCAGCTGGTATTGTGTGCTCTATAGCAACTGATATTGTGTGCTCTACAGCAGCTGGTAGTGTGTGCTCTATAGCAGCTGATATTGTGTGCTCTACAGCAGCTGGTATTGTGTGCTCTACAGCTGCTGGCATTGTGTGCTCTACAGCAGCTGGTATTGTGTGCTCTTCAGCAGCTGGTATTTTGTGCTCTATAGCAGCTGATATTGTGTGTTCTACAGCTGCTGATATTGTCTGCTCTATAACAGCTGGTATTGTGTACTCTACAGCAGCTGGTATTGTGTGCTTTACAGCTGCTGATATTGTCTGTTCTATAACAGCTGGTATTGTGTGCTCTACAGCAGCTGGTATTGTGTGCTCTACAGCTGCTGGCATTGTGTGCTCTACAGCAGCTGGTATTGTGTGCTCTTCAGCAGCTGGTATTTTGTGCTCTATAGCAGCTGATATTGTGTGTTCTACAGCTGCTGATATTGTCTGTTCTATAACAGCTGGTATTGTGTACTCTACAGCAGCTGGTATTGTGTGCTCTACAGCTGCTGATATTGTCTGTTCTATAACAGCTGGTATTGTGTGCTCTACAGCAGCTGGTATTGTGTGCTCTACAGCTGCTGGCATTGTGTGCTCTACAGCAGCTGGTATTGTGTGCTCTACAGCAGCTGGTATAGTGTGCTCTACAGCAGCTGGTATTGTGTGCTCTACAGCAACTGGTATTGTGTGCTCTACAGCAACTGGTATTGTGTGCTCTACAGCTGCTGGTATCATGTGCTCTACAGCTGCTGGTATTGTGTGCTCTACAGCAGCTGGTATTGTGTGCTCTACAGCTGCTGGTATCATGTGCTCTACAGCTTCTAGTATTGTGTGCTGGTATTGTGTGCTCTACAGCAGCTGGTATTGTGTACTCTACAGCTGCTCATATTGTTTGCTCTATAGCTGCTGGTATTGTGTGCTCTACAGCTGCTGGTATCGTGTGCTCTACAGCTGCTGGTATTGTGTGCTCTACAGCAGCTGGTATTGTGTGCTCTACAGCTGCTGGTATCATGTGCTCTACAGCTTCTAGTATTGTGTGCTGGTATTGTGTGCTCTACAGCAGCTGGTATTGTGTACTCTACAGCTGCTCATATTGTTTGCTCTATAGCTGCTGGTATTGTGTGCTCTACAACTTCAAGAACATAGACCAGTATTCACAGGAAGAATATAGACCAGTAACAGCAGGAAGAACATACACCAGTAACAGCAGGAAGATTATAGAAAAGTAACTGCAGGAAGAATATATACCAGTAACAGCATGAATAACATACACCAGTAACAGCAGGAAGAATATAGACCAGTAACAGCAGGAAGAATATAGACCAGTAACAGCAGGAATAACATACACCAGTAACAGCAGGAATAATATAGACCAGTAACAGCAGGAATAACATACACCAGTAACAGCAGGAAGAACATACACCAGCAACAGCAGGAATAACATACACCAATAACAGCAGGAAGAACATACACCAATAACAGCAGGAAGAACATACACCAATAACAGCAGGAAGAACATACACCAGTAACAGCAGGAAGAACATACACCAGTAACAGCAGGAATAACATACACCAATAACAGCAGGAAGAACATACACCAGTAACAGCAGGAAGAACATACACCAATAACAGCAGGAAGAACATACACCAGTAACAGCAGGAACAACATACACCAGTAACAGCAGGAAGAACATACACCAGTAACAGCAGGAAGAACATACACCAATAACAGCAGGAAGAACAAACACCAGTAACAGCAGGAACAATATACACCAGTAACAGCAGGAACAACATACACCAGTAACAGCAGGAAGAACATACACCAGTAACAGCAGGAAGAACATACACCAGTAACAGCAGGAAGAACATACACTATTAATAGCAGGAAGAGCATACACCAGTAACAGCAGGAATAACATACACCAGTAACAGCAGGAAGAACATACACCAGTAAAAGCAGGAAGAATATAGACCAGTAACAGCAGGAAGAACATACACCAGTAGCAGCAGGAAGAACATACACCAGTAACAGCCGGAATAACATACACCAGTAACAGAAGGAAGAACATACATCAATAACAACAGGAAGAACATACACCAGTAACAGCAGGAAGAACATACACCAGTAACAACAGGAAGAACATACACCAGTAACAGCAGGAAGAACATACATCAGTAACAGCAGGAAGAACAAACACCAATAACAGCAGGAAGAACACACCAGTAACAGCAGGAAGAACAAACACCAGTAACAGCAGGAACAACATACACCAGTAACAGCAGGAAGAACAAACCCCAATAACATCAGGAAGAACATACACCAGTAACAGCAGGAAGAACATACACCAGTAACAGCAGGAAGAACATACACCAGTAACAGCAGGAAGAAAATACACCAGTAACAGCAGGAAGAACAAACACCAGTAACAGCAGGAACAACATACACCAGTGACAGCAGGAATAACATACACCAGTAAAAGCAGGAAGAACATACACCAGTAACAGCAGGAAGAACATACACCAGTAACAGCAGGAAGAACAAACACCAGTAACAGCAGGAACAACATACACCAGTGACAGCAGGAATAACATACACCAGTAACAGCAGGAATAACATACACCAGTAACAGCAGGAATAACATACACCAGTAACAGCAGGAAGAACATACACCAGTTACAGCAGGAATAACATACACCAGTAACAGCAGGAACAACATACACCAGTAACAGCAGGAATAACATACACCAATAACAGCAGGAAAAACATACACCAGTAACAGCAGGAACAACATACACCAGTAACAGCAGGAACAACATACACCAGTAACAGCAGGAATAACATATTCCAGTAACAGCAGGAAGAACATACACCAGTAACAGCAGGAAGAACAAACACCAATAACAGCAGGAAGAACATACACCAGTGACAGCAGGAAGAACAAACACCAATAACAGCAGGAAGAACATACACCAATAACAGCAGGAAGAACATACACCAGTGACAGCAGGAAGAACATACACCAGTGACAGCAGGAAGAACAAACACCAATAACAGCAGGAAGAACATACACCAATAACAGCAGGAAGAACATACACCAATAACAGCAGGAAGAACATACACCAATAACAGCAGGAAGAACATACACCAGTAACAACAGGAAGAACATACACCAGTAACAGCAGGAAGAACATACATCAGTAACAGCAGGAAGAACAAACACCAATAACAGCAGGAAGAACACACCAGTAACAGCAGGAAGAACAAACACCAGTAACAGCAGGAACAACATACACCAGTAACAGCAGGAAGAACAAACCCCAATAACATCAGGAAGAACATACACCAGTAACAGCAGGAAGAACATACACCAGTAACAGCAGGAAGAACATACACCAGTAACAGCAGGAAGAACATACACCAGTAACGGCAGGAATAACATACACAAGTAACATCAGGAAGAACATACACCAGTAACAGCAGGAAGAACATACACCAGTAACAGCAGGTCTATTATGATCTGCTGCAGATATTATTTTAGTATAGCAGCTGGCATTGTACAGGCATCAGTAGCAGCAGGTACTTGATGTGCTATAACAACTTCTGTTATGTTTATTGTAACAATAGGCAGTGCCTGTAACAGTAACAGCTGATAGTATGCACTAGTTTTTTTTATGTATAGATATCTTTTTTATGCTTTTTTAAAAACGTATTTTATGTGCTTGACATGTACATATATTAATTTGACTTTTTAATCAACATATGTCCTTTTATCATTGAAATTACCATTGATGTGGCTTTGAATTAATAGTCACCTGCAATAGCATCCTACAATATTGGTATATATTTTTATAGATTGAGCGTCATTCCTGATCTTCCCATAATTATAATTTTATATATATATATATAATCATAGCATAATAACATTTACCTTAATAATTTTGTCTTTGGCATTTTCAGTTTTCATCCAAATGAATTACAGCAATCCTGTACCAGCTTGAATTAATTATATATTATGTAAATAGTTTCACAACGTATGTCCCATGATTTTAATGCTTTAATGTTGCATTTTTTTCATTTAATTTTATGGGGAAATAACTTATAAGGGTTTAAACACATGGGCCTCCATTACATATAGAGCGTCGCCCGCAAAAGCCGGCGACGCCAGATTTTGTGCTATTTTGGTATTACATATACGGCGTAGCATACAAGTTATGGCCGTATATTTCACCCGTCGCTTGCAATTTTTACTCCCATAGGCTAACATGGGACCGCGTCATAAATCGGTATCCAATATCCAGCGCAAGACCTTACGTGGCGAAAATGGAGAAATCTTACTCCATTTTCACCTCGCCATAAAAGGCAGCTGTAGCAGACATTGTGCTGAGTATGGGAGCACCGCAACTCCCAAAAATGCCTTGAAAAATAAACTAACACCTAACGCATGCGCAATGTCTATCTACCTGTCAACCACAATCCCCCACAGCAATAACTAATAAACTGTATTAACCCCTAAACCGCCATAGCCCACACCGCAATTAACCTACTCTAGTATTAACCCCTAAACCGCCATAGCCCACATAGCCTATTAAATGTATTAACCCCTAATCTGCCGCCACCAACGTCGCCACTACTATAATAAAGTTATTAACCCCTAAACCAAACCCTAACCCTAACACCCCACTAACTTAAATATTATTTAAATAAATCTAAATAATATTACTATTATTAACTATATTATTCCTATTTAAAACTAAATACTTATAAAATAAACCCTAAGATAGCTACAATATAATTAATAATTACATTGTAAGTATTTTAGGATTTATTTTTATTTTACAGGCAACTTTGTATTTATTTTAACTAGGTACAATAGCTATTAAATAGTTAATAACTATTTAATAGCTACCTAGTTGAAATAATTACAAATTTACCTGTAAAATAAAACCTAACCTAAGTTACAATTACACCTAACACTACACTATCATTTAATTAATTAAATAAATGAACTACAATTACCTAAAATTAAATACATTTAAATAAAATAAACTATAGTACAAAAAAAAAACACTAAATTACAGAAAATAAAAAAAATTACAAGAAATTTAAACTAATTACACCTAATCTAATCCCCCTAATAAAATAAAAAAGCCCCCCAAAATAATAAAATGCCCTACCCTATACTAAATTACAAATAGCCCTTAAAAGGGTTTTTTGCGGGACATTGCCCCAAAGTAATCAGCTCTTTTACCTGTAAAAAAAGAAATACACCCCCCCAACATTAAAACCCACCACTCACACCCAAACTTACTTTAAAACCCACCCAATCCCCCCTTAAAAAAAACCTAACACTACCCCATTGAAGATCACCCTACCTTGAGCCGTCTTCACCCAGCCGGGCAGAGGTCTCCATCCGATCCGGGCACAAGTGGTCCTCCAGCCGGGCAGAAGTCTTCATCCGATCCGGGCAGAAGAGGTCCTCCATCCGGGCAGAAGTCTTCATCCAAGTGGCATCTTCTATCTTCTTCCATCCGACGAGGAGCAGCTCCATTTTGAAGACATCCGACGCGGAGCATCCTTCCTGGCCGACGGACTAACGACTATTGAAGGTTCCTTTAAATTACATCATCCAAGATGGCGGCCCTTGAATTCTGATTGGCTGATAGGATTCTATCAGCCAATCGGAATTAAGGTAGGAAAAATCCTATTGGCTGATGCAATCAGCCAATCGGATTGAGCTTGAATTCTATTAGCTGTTCCAATCAGCCAATAGAATTTGAGCTCAATCCTATTGGCTGATTGGATAGAATCCTATCAGCCAATCGGAATTCAAGGGACGCCATCTTGGATGACGTCATTTAAAGGAACCTTCATTCGTTGTTAGTCCGTCGGCCAGGAAGGATGCTCCGCGTCGGATGTCTTCAAGATGGAGCCGCTCCTCGTCGGATGGAAGAAGATATAAGATGCCGCTTGGATGAAGACTTCTGCCCGGATGGAGGACCTCTTCTGCCCGGATCGGAAGACTTGCCCGGCTGGAGGACCACTTGTGCCAGGATTGGATGAAGACTTCTGCCCTGCTGGGTGAAGACGGCTCAAGGTAGGGTGATCTTCAATGGGGTAGTGTTAGGTTTTTTAAGGGGGGATTGGGTGGGTTTTAGAGTAAGGTTGGGAGTGGGTGGTGGGTTTTAATGTTGGGGGGGTGTATTTCTGTTTTTACAGGTAAAAGAGCTGATTACTTTGGGGCAATGCCCCACAAAAACCCTTTTAAGGGCTATTTGTAATTTAGTATAGGGTAGGGCATTTTATTATTTTGGGTTTTTTTTAAATGTTATTAGGGGGCTTAGATTAGGTGTAATTAGTTTAAACTTCTTGTAATTTTTTTTTATTTTCTGTAATTTAGTGTTTGTTTGTTTTTGTACTAGGTAATTGTAGTTAATTTATTTAATTAATTTAATGATAGTGTAGTGTTAGGTATAATTGTAACTTAGGTTAGGTTTTATTTTACAGGTAAATTTGTAATTATTTTAACTAGGTAGCTATTATAGTTATTAACTATTTAATAGCTATTGTACCTAGTTAAAATAAATACAAAGTTGCCTGTAAAATAAAAATAAATCCTAAAATACCTACAATGTAATTATTAATTATATTGTAGCTATCTTAGGGTTTATTTTATAGGTAAGTATTTAGTTTTAAATAGGAATAATTTAGTTAATAGTAATATTATTTAGATTTATTTAAATAATATTTAAGTTAGGGGGGTGTTAGGGTTAGACTTAGGTTTAGGGTTTAATAACTTTATTATAGTGGGGGAGACGTTGGCGGCAGCAGATTAGGGTTAATACATTTAATAGCCTATGTGGGCTATGGCGGTTTAGGGGTTAATAACTTTATTATAGTGGGGGCGACGTTGGCGGTGGCAGATTTGGGGTTAATACATTTAATAGCCTATGTGGGCTATGGCGGTTTAGGGGTTAATACTTAACCCCTTAATGACCACAATGTACCCTGTATGTCACTGGTCGTTAAGGGTTTTTTCAGGACATAATAGCACAAGTCTAGCAAGAACACGCTATTAATTCCCTCCCTCCAGCAGGCTTTGTGGAATAGAGCAGTCTCAACGCTGGTGGCAAGACCCCACTATAAAATAATCAAGTCCCAAAAAAAGGCCAGCGACATACAGGGTACGTCGCTGGTCCTTAAGGGGTTAAATAGGTTAATTGCGTTGTGGGCTATGGCGGTTTAGGGGTTAATAATTAGGCTTATTGCGTTGTGGGGGGTTGTCAGTCTAGGGGTTAATACATTTATTATTAGTAGTGAGAGGGGGGATTGCGGATATAGGGGTTTTACGTGTCGGGCTATTTTTGGGAGGCAGGTTAGATTGTTACGGGAGATTTGATATTTCCTTTACTTTTCTTAGGCGTCACTAGCGACTCCAGAAATTTGTAGTTACGCTCATTTCTGGACATCACTTGTTTATCAGACTTACGGCACTTTAGGAACTGCCGGTGGGGTATATGTAATACCCTGATGTGCAAGGTGAAATTACGGGCGGCGCAAGTTCCCACGCTTGCGCCGAAACCTGCGCCGCATATGGGATTGCGCCCATAGGGCTCACTTCCATTGAGCCGTAATTAGGTTTGCGTGCCCTCGGAAACTGATAAATATGCTTTTGGAAGCAATTTTGTTTATTGACTGCTTCCAATTGTGCGTTATACCTCATTCTAAAACATTTTTGTTAATCTATAACTTATACCAGGTTTCCAATGAAAGCGCAAACAGTTAATAAACTCTCAGAGGCTGTTGATACATTGAGAAAAATTACACTCAGCTCAACTAGGTGTAAAAGAGGAAAAATGAAACTTTTTGATGCCTCGTTCCCTTTGAAATTTTGAAACTTACAAATAATGCAAGTGTTTCAATGTAGAAATAAATTGTAATATTTATTGCTGCCCCATGCATAGGAATAGTTGCACATATGTTTGTATGGAAATATCAATATGTATTTACATATAAAAATATATGCAAGCTCATATCTACAGAATTCAAACTAGACCTATGCCTAGGGCAGCAATACATATTACATATATTAATAAAGTGTAAAATATAAATAAAATAAAAAATATTATTTGCTTATAGTTTACATTTTTTTATTATAAATAAGTGTATATTTGTTTTTTGTTTGCCTTTAGAGGTGATCACAGGTAAGGAGTGCAGACGTTAAACGTAAATGTTATAGTGTAAGGTTGGGTTACCAAAGCAACTAATTGACTTTCAAAAAATCCAACGTCGGATGGAAGCGTTAACACAAGATTAACTTACACCAACACGAAAAGTGCGACTGCACGCAATGCACAACATAGTTAAACGGAAACCTGGTACTAAAATAGAGCCGTAAATTACTTTTAGCTGTCAGCAACATTGGTAGCTTACCGCTCCATTTTTATTTTAACAACTCAATGGAAGCGAGTCCATAGTCGGTGTCTACTCCAGAACAGCAATAAACTAGTGAGATCTGTGTAGCCATCAATCACCAGCTAGTTCCTAATAGTCTATTGCTGTTGCTGAGCCTATCTAGGTATGCAGGAAGAATATAGACCAGTAACAGCAGGAATAACATACACCAGTAACAGCAGGAATAATATAGACCAGTAACAGCAGGAATAATATAGACCAGTAACAGCAGGAATAACATACACCAGTAACAGCAGGAAGAACATATACCAGCAACAGCAGGAATAACATACACCAATAACAGCAGGAAGAACATACACCAATAACAGCAGGAAGAACATACACCAGTAACAGCAGGAAGAACATACACCAGTAACAGCAGGAATAACATACACCAATAACAGCAGGAAGAACATACACCAGTAACAGCAGGAAGAACATACACCAATAACAGCAGGAAGAACATACACCAGTAACAGCAGGAAGAACATACACCAGTAAAAGCAGGAAGAACATACACCAGTAACAGCAGGAACAACATACACCAGTAACAGCAGGAACAACATACACCAGTAACAGCAGGAAGAACAAACACCAGTAACAGCAGGAACAATATACACCAGTAACAGCAGGAACAACATACACCAGTAACAGCAGGAAGAACATACACCAGTAACAGCAGGAAGAACATACACTATTAATAGCAGGAAGAGCATACACCAGTAACAGCAGGAATAACATACACCAGTAACAGCAGGAAGAACATACACCAGTAAAAGCAGGAAGAATATAGACCAGTAACAGCAGGAAGAACATACACCAGTAGCAGCAGGAAGAACATACACCAGTAACAGCAGGAATAACATACACCAGTAACAGAAGGAAGAACATACATCAATAACAGCAGGAAGAACATACACCAGTAACAGCAGGAAGAACATACACCAGTAACAACAGGAAGAACATACACCAGTAACAGCAGGAAGAACATACATCAGTAACAGCAGGAAGAACAAACACCAATAACAGCAGGAAGAACACCAGTAACAGCAGGAAGAACAAACACCAGTAACAGCAGGAACAACATACACCAGTAACAGCAGGAAGAACAAACCCCAATAACATCAGGAAGAACATACACCAGTAACAGCAGGAAGAACATACACCAGTAACAGCAGGAAGAACATACACCAGTAACAGCAGGAAGAAAATACACCAGTAACAGCAGGAAGAACAAACACCAGTAACAGCAGGAACAACATACACCAGTGACAGCAGGAATAACATACACCAGTAAAAGCAGGAAGAACATACACCAGTAACAGCAGGAAGAACATACACCAGTAACAGCAGGAAGAACAAACACCAGTAACAGCAGGAACAACATACACCAGTGACAGCAGGAATAACATACACCAGTAACAGCAGAAATAACATACACCAGTAACAGCAGGAATAACATACACCAGTAACAGCAGGAAGAACATACACCAGTTACAGCAGGAATAACATACACCAGTAACAGCAGGAACAACATACACCAGTAACAGCAGGAATAACATACACCAATAACAGCAGGAAAAACATACACCAGTAACAGCAGGAACAACATACACCAGTAACAGCAGGAACAACATACACCAGTAACAGCAGGAATAACATATTCCAGTAACAGCAGGAAGAACATACACCAGTAACAGCAGGAAGAACAAACACCAATAACAGCAGGAAGAACATACACCAGTGACAGCAGGAAGAACAAACACCAATAACAGCAGGAAGAACATACACCAGTGACAGCAGGAATAACATACACCAATAACAGCAGGAAGAACATACACCAATAACAGCAGGAAGAACATACACCAGTGACAGCAGGAAGAACATACACCAGTGACAGCAGGAAGAACAAACACCAATAACAGCAGGAAGAACATACACCAATAACAGCAGGAAGAACATACACCAATAACAGCAGGAAGAACATACACCAATAACAGCAGGAAGAACATACACCAGTAACAACAGGAAGAACATACACCAGTAACAGCAGGAAGAACATACATCAGTAACAGCAGGAAGAACAAACACCAATAACAGCAGGAAGAACACACCAGTAACAGCAGGAAGAACAAACACCAGTAACAGCAGGAACAACATACACCAGTAACAGCAGGAAGAACAAACCCCAATAACATCAGGAAGAACATACACCAGTAACAGCAGGAAGAACATACACCAGTAACAGCAGGAAGAACATACACCAGTAACAGCAGGAAGAACATACACAAGTAACATCAGGAAGAACATACACCAGTAACAGCAGGAAGAACATACACCAGTAACAGCAGGTCTATTATGATCTGCTGCAGATATTATTTTAGTATAGCAGCTGGCATTGTACAGGCATCAGTAGCAGCAGGTACTTGATGTGCTATAACAACTTCTGTTATGTTTATTGTAACAATAGGCAGTGCCTGTAACAGTAACAGCTGATAGTATGCACTAGTTTTTTTTATGTATAGATATCTTTTTTATGCTTTTTTAAAAACGTATTTTATGTGCTTGACATGTACATATATTAATTTGACTTTTTAATCAACATATGTCCTTTTATCATTGAAATTACCATTGATGTGGCTTTGAATTAATAGTCACCTGCAATAGCATCCTACAATATTGGTATATATTTTTATAGATTGAGCGTCATTCCTGATCTTCCCATAATTATAATTTTATATATATATATATATATAATCATAGCATAATAACATTTACCTTAATAATTTTGTCTTTGGCATTTTCAGTTTTCATCCAAATGAATTACAGCAATCCTGTACCAGCTTGAATTAATTATATATTATGTAAATAGTTTCACAACGTATGTCCCATGATTTTAATGCTTTAATGTTGCATTTTTTTCATTTAATTTTATGGGGAAATAACTTATAAGGGTTTAAACACATGGGCCTCCATTACATATAGAGCGTCGCCCGCAAAAGCCGACGACGCCAGATTTTGCGCTATTTTGGTATTACATATACGGCGTAGCATACAAGTTATGGCCGTATATTTCACCCGTCGCTTGCAATTTTTACTCCCATAGGCTAACATGGGACCGCGTCATAAATCGGTATCCAATATCCAGCGCAAGACCTTACGTGGCGAAAATGGAGAAATCTTACTCCATTTTCACCTCGCCATAAAAGGCAGCTGTAGCAGACATTGTGCTGAGTATGGGAGCACCGCAACTCCCAAAAATGCCTTGAAAAATAAACTAACACCTAACGCATGCGCAATGTCTATCTACCTGTCAACCACAATCCCCCACAGCAATAACTAATAAACTGTATTAACCCCTAAACCGCCATAGCCCACACCGCAATTAACCTACTCTAGTATTAACCCCTAAACCGCCATAGCCCACATAGCCTATTAAATGTATTAACCCCTAATCTGCCGCCACCAACGTCGCCACTACTATAATAAAGTTATTAACCCCTAAACCAAACCCTAACCCTAACACCCCACTAACTTAAATATTATTTAAATAAATCTAAATAATATTACTATTATTAACTATATTATTCCTATTTAAAACTAAATACTTATAAAATAAACCCTAAGATAGCTACAATATAATTAATAATTACATTGTAAGTATTTTAGGATTTATTTTTATTTTACAGGCAACTTTGTATTTATTTTAACTAGGTACAATAGCTATTAAATAGTTAATAACTATTTAATAGCTACCTAGTTGAAATAATTACAAATTTACCTGTAAAATAAAACCTAACCTAAGTTACAATTACACCTAACACTACACTATCATTTAATTAATTAAATAAATGAACTACAATTACCTAAAATTAAATACATTTAAATAAAATAAACTATAGTACAAAAAAAAAACACTAAATTACAGAAAATAAAAAAAATTACAAGAAATTTAAACTAATTACACCTAATCTAATCCCCCTAATAAAATAAAAAAGCCCCCCAAAATAATAAAATGCCCTACCCTATACTAAATTACAAATAGCCCTTAAAAGGGTTTTTTGCGGGACATTGCCCCAAAGTAATCAGCTCTTTTACCTGTAAAAAAAGAAATACACCCCCCCAACATTAAAACCCACCACTCACACCCAAACTTACTTTAAAACCCACCCAATCCCCCCTTAAAAAAAACCTAACACTACCCCATTGAAGATCACCCTACCTTGAGCCGTCTTCACCCAGCCGGGCAGAGGTCTCCATCCGATCCGGGCACAAGTGGTCCTCCAGCCGGGCAGAAGTCTTCATCCGATCCGGGCAGAAGAGGTCCTCCATCCGGGCAGAAGTCTTCATCCAAGTGGCATCTTCTATCTTCTTCCATCCGACGAGGAGCAGCTCCATTTTGAAGACATCCGACGCGGAGCATCCTTCCTGGCCGACGGACTAACGACTATTGAAGGTTCCTTTAAATTACATCATCCAAGATGGCGTCCCTTGAATTCTGATTGGCTGATAGGATTCTATCAGCCAATCGGAATTAAGGTAGGAAAAATCCTATTGGCTGATGCAATCAGCCAATCGGATTGAGCTTGAATTCTATTAGCTGTTCCAATCAGCCAATAGAATTTGAGCTCAATCCTATTGGCTGATTGGATAGAATCCTATCAGCCAATCGGAATTCAAGGGACGCCATCTTGGATGACGTCATTTAAAGGAACCTTCATTCGTTGTTAGTCCGTCGGCCAGGAAGGATGCTCTGCGTCGGATGTCTTCAAGATGGAGCCGCTCCTCGTCGGATGGAAGAAGATATAAGATGCCGCTTGGATGAAGACTTCTGCCCGGATGGAGGACCTCTTCTGCCCGGATCGGAAGACTTGCCCGGCTGGAGGACCACTTGTGCCAGGATTGGATGAAGACTTCTGCCCTGCTGGGTGAAGACGGCTCAAGGTAGGGTGATCTTCAATGGGGTAGTGTTAGGTTTTTTAAGGGGGGATTGGGTGGGTTTTAGAGTAAGGTTGGGAGTGGGTGGTGGGTTTTAATGTTGGGGGGGTGTATTTCTGTTTTTACAGGTAAAAGAGCTGATTACTTTGGGGCAATGCCCCACAAAAACCCTTTTAAGGGCTATTTGTAATTTAGTATAGGGTAGGGCATTTTATTATTTTGGTTTTTTTTTAAATGTTATTAGGGGGCTTAGATTAGGTGTAATTAGTTTAAACTTCTTGTAATTTTTTTTTATTTTCTGTAATTTAGTGTTTGTTTGTTTTTGTACTAGGTAATTGTAGTTAATTTATTTAATTAATTTAATGATAGTGTAGTGTTAGGTATAATTGTAACTTAGGTTAGGTTTTATTTTACAGGTAAATTTGTAATTATTTTAACTAGGTAGCTATTATAGTTATTAACTATTTAATAGCTATTGTACCTAGTTAAAATAAATACAAAGTTGCCTGTAAAATAAAAATAAATCCTAAAATACCTACAATGTAATTATTAATTATATTGTAGCTATCTTAGGGTTTATTTTATAGGTAAGTATTTAGTTTTAAATAGGAATAATTTAGTTAATAGTAATATTATTTAGATTTATTTAAATAATATTTAAGTTAGGGGGGTGTTAGGGTTAGACTTAGGTTTAGGGTTTAATAACTTTATTATAGTGGGGGAGACGTTGGCGGCAGCAGATTAGGGTTAATACATTTAATAGCCTATGTGGGCTATGGCGGTTTAGGGGTTAATAACTTTATTATAGTGGGGGCGACGTTGGCGGTGGCAGATTTGGGGTTAATACATTTAATAGCCTATGTGGGCTATGGCGGTTTAGGGGTTAATACTTAAATAGGTTCATTGCGTTGTGGGCTATGGCGGTTTAGGGGTTAATAATTAGGCTTATTGCGTTGTGGGGGGTTGTCAGTCTAGGGGTTAATACATTTATTATTAGTAGTGAGAGGGGGGATTGCGGATATAGGGGTTTTACGTGTCGGGCTATTTTTGGGAGGCAGGTTAGATTGTTACGGGAGATTTGATATTTCCTTTACTTTTCTTAGGCGTCACTAGCGACTCCAGAAATTTGTAGTTACGCTCATTTCTGGACATCACTTGTTTATCAGACTTACGGCACTTTAGGAACTGCCGGTGGGGTATATGTAATACCCTGATGTGCAAGGTGAAATTACGGGCGGCGCAGGTTCCCACGCTTGCGCCGAAACCTGCGCCGCATATGGGATTGCGCCCATAGGGCTCACTTCCATTGAGCCGTAATTAGGTTTGCGTGCCCTCGGAAACTGATAAATATGCTTTTGGAAGCAATTTTGTTTATTGACTGCTTCCAATTGTGCGTTATACCTCATTCTAAAACATTTTTGTTAATCTATAACTTATACCAGGTTTCCAATGAAAGCGCAAACAGTTAATAAACTCTCAGAGGCTGTTGATACATTGAGAAAAATTACACTCAGCTCAACTAGGTGTAAAAGAGGAAAAATGAAACTTTTTGATGCCTCGTTCCCTTTGAAATTTTGAAACTTACAAATAATGCAAGTGTTTCAATGTAGAAATAAATTGTAATATTTATTGCTGCCCCATGCATAGGAATAGTTGCACATATGTTTGTATGGAAATATCAATATGTATTTACATATAAAAATATATGCAAGCTCATATCTACAGAATTCAAACTAGACCTATGCCTAGGGCAGCAATACATATTACATATATTAATAAAGTGTAAAATATAAATAAAATAAAAAATATTATTTGCTTATAGTTTACATTTTTTTATTATAAATAAGTATATATTTGTTTTTTGTTTGCCTTTAGAGGTGATCACAGGTAAGGAGTGCAGACGTTAAACGTAAATGTTATAGTGTAAGGTTGGGTTACCAAAGCAACTAATTGACTTTCAAAAAATCCAACGTCGGATGGAAGCGTTAACACAAGATTAACTTACACCAACACGAAAAGTGCGACTGCACGCAATGCACAACATAGTTAAACGGAAACCTGGTACTAAAATAGAGCCGTAAATTACTTTTAGCTGTCAGCAACATTGGTAGCTTACCGCTCCATTTTTATTTTAACAACTCAATGGAAGCGAGTCCATAGTCGGTGTCTACTCCAGAACAGCAATAAACTAGTGAGATCTGTGTAGCCATCAATCACCAGCTAGTTCCTAATAGTCTATTGCTGTTGCTGAGCCTATCTAGGTATGCTTTTTAACAAAGGATACCAAGAGAAAGAAGTGCATTTAAATATATAATTAAACTGAATAGGTTTTTCAAATATCACATTTTATTTGAATCATGAAAGTTAAACTTTGACTGTCATGTCCCTTTAAGCAAACTCTGTGTCCTCTGTTATGAAATTTATTTTGCACTATTTTCTTTTACTGTTTTTTTAGAGTTAGTAGGGCTCATTTTTAAACTCTTTTTATATATGTATTACTTTCTACAACACATATTTTAAGCCACAGTTTCTGCTTTAGTGATTTGTAAAGCAATAAGTGTTGGATTGTGGGACTGAACTGCTAAACAGCTCCCCAATGGCAATAAAATGACTAGTCAGCTATAATCAATTACCATAATAATTAATGAGACAACGTGATCAATTCCTGCGCTATTTTGTTAACTGCATTCATCCTAATTTCATAACCTTGAGAAAGTAGTCCCCTTTGTTGTCATTCGTGTTTGCTCTGCAAATCGCTAGCTTTATAAAGTTACTTACAGCTTAGTTTAAAGCATTAAACATTTATGATTCAGACAGAAAATACATTTTAAAAAAAAATATATTATTGAAATGTAGCCCCTTTTTATGAGAGCATAATGCATGGGTATCTTTATGGCAGAGGTCGTTTTATGGAAAATGCCTTTCCAATAATATGATGTCCATATATTTTATTTATTAAATTAATGACGAATGAATTATACCAGTTTGCCTAGTGGTCTTTCCATATGACGCCGGTACCTAGGGCATAAAAAAACTAGATACACCTTTGGCTAAGATTATTGCATGAAGTGTCTGAACTTCGTTACATTTTCTATGCTTATAAAATCATCTTTAAATATGAAAACAAATTGCTACTAATTTAAAGGGGCATCCTAGTCAAAACTGAAATATGCAACAGTATAGATAATTTCTCAATAGAAATATTTTTGCAATAAACATATTATAGCAGCAATGCTATAGTCAATGTATTCAGTGAGAGCTTTTGCTGTGCACGAGAACGTGAAGCATATCTAAATATGCTTTATGAATCAGCATTTTAAACAGTGTGTTTGCTCAGAAATCCAACAGTAGCTTCAGGTAAACATCAACACAATACAAGGCACTGCAGACACATTATATAAAATGTTGGTGCATAAAGCATATCTAGATTTTCATATATAGTGATTGATTTTATTAGAAGCATTCTTGGAAAATTATTCAAAATTGAATATGCACTGCTTCACAATGAAGTCAAGTAATTCTGAGGCTATGTATAGTGAAAGCTCATAAATCTAAAGGGCTCAAGAAGTGCTTGGAGCAAAACTACTTCTCTGTTTTTGGACTGTGTGTTTATTCTTATGTACCTGCTATAATCCCTTGAGAGACCCTGGTGCTTTGCTTATAAAACCATAGCAAATACTGCTCAGCTGAACTTAAGCAGATAGCAAAAAGAACCGGAGATCCATAGACGATGCACAGATAAGAAACACCTTATTTATAGCAGCACAAAGCAAGGCCCTGAATGTTTCTACGAGAAGTTACGATTAGGATTTTTTTGTCTGTGAGCTGCTATACAAATATATACACCTTATATGTCCAATACCGAGTATTACTGGCAGCTCCAACAGAACAAGGCTAAGATTCAGATATTTGAGAAAATACTAACAGCGCTACTGTTTGCAATTGGAGGCACACGTCTATAGTGACCCTGGGTATTATCCAGATAGAGTAATTTAAGATATTTTCAAGTATTAATTTGCAATAGGGTTAGTATAAATGCAAATACCAAGAGAAAATATTATACACAGCAATTATCGTCAGAAAAATTAATAGAAAACATGGAAATAAAAATTGCTGTTAAAATGTCATACACGTCTCCTAATATAAGCGTGTAGCCACAAACAAAGTTACAATTAGTCCTTTACCGCTCCGTATTTGTACCACAATTGTTCTTTTATAGTTTTTTGGCAGTGGTTCCCAAGGCAAACAAGATACAAAAAAATGATTACAGACCGCACTTGGTTCAGTTCAGGTTGAAGCTGTTTTGCCGACGTCCACAGCGAGTACAAGGAAGGAGCGGGTGTCTCCTTACAGAAACTCCACAGATCTTGCTTGAATCTGATCAGGTGCAGCTGGTGTATCACGGGGCTTCCACTGTGTGCGTCCCGTAGAGGCAAAAACTATGTGTAGGAGAAACAAGAAAACAGCGCATCCACGATTCACAGTAGAGTTTATTCAGGAGACACACCTACATATATAAAATTGCACTTACAAGATAATGATGATAAAAATGCCTGTAGCTCAAAATTAGCTTGATGGTTATAATCCTGAGCAGTCCATACAGAAGTTTCCTCTTTATGCCGACCAGCAGCTTCCAATTCGACCTCCCTGCTCAGGCTTAAATACAGCAACTTTTTTAAATACAAAAATTTAAAACACAATATTCCTCATATCATGGGAATATTGAACCCCCAACACGTTTCCTCTGCTCACAGGCAGACTTTCTCAAGGGACATGTATTGTATAGGATATACAATACATGTCCCTTGAGAAAGTCTGCCTGTGAGCAGAGGAAACGCGTTGGGGGTTCAATATTCCCATGATATGAGGAATATTGTGTTTTAAATTTTTGTATTTAAAAAAGTTGCTGTATTTAAGCCTGAGCAGGGAGGTCGAATTGGAAGCTGCTGGTCGGCATAAAGAGGAAACTTCTGTATGGACTGCTCAGGATTATAACCATCAAGCTAATTTTGAGCTACAGGCATTTTTATCATCATTATCTTGTAAGTGCAATTTTATATATGTAGGTGTGTCTCCTGAATAAACTCTACTGTGAATCGTGGATGCGCTGTTTTCTTGTTTCTCCTACACATAAGATTCAGATATGTTATCTACACGGTGTACAGTTGCTTGTGAAGGCTGACCGGCCGCTTCTAAAGCCAAATTCTGTCTAAAGTGAGCCAGGAAGTATTAGTACAAATAATGTTATTGGAAGCTCTCTGAGTAAATGCTAAATTGACAAAGGCAAACAATAAATGACATAGTTTAAAGGGACTTTAAACTCAGAATTTAATTCTGCATAAAATGTTGAATTATGCATATTTATAATAAAGAAGTTTGTAAAACTTTGTAATAGACTTTCATGATTTATTTTAAAGTTTTTTCCTATAATTTAAAGGGCATGAAACCCCAAATTTTTCTTTTATGATTTAGATTGAACATACATTTTTTTTAAAACAGCTTTCCAATATACTTCCATTATTAAAGGGACAGTCTATTCCAGAATTTGTATTGTTTAAAATGATAGATAGTCCCTTTATTACCCATTCCCAAGTTTTGCATAACCAACACGGTTTTATTAATACACTTTTTATCTCTGTGATTACTTTGTATCTAAGACTCTGCAGACTGCCCCTTTGTCTCAATGCTTTTTACAAACTTGCATTTTAGCCAATCAGTGGCGACTCACAAATAACTCCACAGGAGTGAGCACAATGCTATCTATATGACACACTAGCACAGTCTGGCTGGGAAAAGCTTATAAGAGAAAGCCTTCAAGGACTTAGAAATCAACCTATGAGCCTACCTAGGTTTAGTCTTCAACAAAGAATACCAAGAGAACAAATCAAATTTAATGATAAAATTAAATTGGAAAGTTGTTGAAAATTACATGCCCTATCTGCATCATGAAAGTTTAATTTTGACTTTAATGTCCCTTTAATTTTGCTTTATTTTCTTGGTATCCTCTATTGAATGAGCAGCAATGAACTACTGGGAGCTAGCTAAACACCGCCAATAATAAGAGGCATATATGTGCAGAAACCATTCAGCATCTAGTTTCCAGATTCTAAGCCTATCTAGGTATGCTTTTCAAAGGACATCGAGAGAACAAAGCATATTAGAAAATAGAAGTAAATTGAAAGGTTGTTTGAAACATGAAAGAAAACATTTGGGTTTCAAGTCCGTTTAAATCTGAAAGTTGTACTCTTGCTACTACCCCAGAAACGTTTAAGTGCCCTGCCACCTCTACATGCACAGTGATTGGCTGATATGTGCCAGAGCTTGTTTTTATTGGTTCTAATTGGCCACAGTAAAGAAACTAAGACAAACAACATTGAATAAGCTTTGTAAGGAGTTTGTCCTGGAGCTGCAATACAATGTATATATTTTATTTAACACAATTACATATAAAATGCTTTTAAAACATTTTTTTTATGTAAGTCTGTTTAAATGCAATGAATAATGTCTAATGCATAAATACAATGTCTTTTTAATGTCCCTTAAATTAATTAAAGAGACATTCCAGTCACAATTTAAATGTACATAGATGAATTATATCTTTGAATAGAAACATAATTGTTATCACTATTTTAGTGTTACCATTTTTCTCTGCACGTGCATGTGAAGCATAAATACTGTAGCTGCTCAAAGCACCAGTGGGGCTTTTATCATACCAGCAATTAACAAACTGAGTCATTAACATATGGTACAAGCACCTTAGGCTCTCTGAGCAAGCGCTGTGCTTAAAATGCTTGTGCACGGTGCATACTTAAATACACATTTAAATCAGCTATAACTTTTATTAGAAGAATTTTTGCTAATAAATCTATATTACAAATATGCTTCTGATTAAATTGAAATGCAACGCTGGTTAAATCCAACTTCGGCTGAAATTTCCCTGTAAATCATGTTTTTTTTGCATTGCTGACCCTACTCTACTTATGTATTTAACCCCAACAAAGGTCTTAAAAACATCTGTAAAGGTCCATAGCAAGCAATAGAGCACGGCTGGTGAACCAATCAGTAGGGGCAGTCTTAAGTACCCAGCAATCAATGACTATGTATAGCTCAGTAACTGCAAGGCTTGTTTTACAAATAAAATTATTTTAAATGCTCTTATTTTTTTTTTAATTTATATGTAAAGCTTTGCAATGCAGTGCTTAAAGGGCCATACATGCTCTAATTTTTTACAGCATATCATTTTAAGACTAGAGACGCTGCAAAGGGGTTAAACACTCAGAAGAAGTACCATTTGGGAGCCACAGATCACTGCTGGCTCTGAGTGGAACTGATGCTGATTCAATCAGTAGCGCTAGCCGCACGACTGAGCTGCGTAATTAGCGCTGCGGGTTCTGCTCGTGACCACAGACCAGCAGTGCTCAGTGACCGGAAATGATGAAAATGTAAAGTAAATTGGCTGGATGTTTTGTGATATCTTCAATGTATAGGTATAGATAACTGATTAGCCTGCATTACAGAGAAAAATAGCTACACCAATCTTTATGAAACTTTGCATGCAGATAGAGAACACTAGCAGTGGTTGCTGATATATAAAGATGTATTTTTACATCAAATATATATATATTAGACATGTGCTTTCCAATTAAAAACTAATCTGTATTCATCTGAAAATGCCTAATTTGTGCATTCAAACTGAATGCGTTAATACATTTCTTTATTCGTTATTCTTTTAATGCAAAAATTAAACTACAAAAGCCGGCACAACCCCCATTGTTAAACCCTAAACTGCCACAACCCAGATCGCAATAAACCCCCTACACTATTAACACCTAAACCGCCACCACCCCATTGCAATACAATCTCCCTACACTATTAAACCCTAAACCCCATTGCAACAATCCCCCTACTCTATCTACTCCTAAACTGCCACATCCACCATTGTAATATAAACCCCATACACTATTAAACCCTAAACAGCCACAATCCCCATGACAATAAACCCACATACACTATAACCCCCTAACTGCTAACCCCCAAGACCTCTAACCTAAGACCCCCGTAGTTAAAAATAAAAATATATTTTAAAAATATTGTAAAAAGAAAGGCCAATAAAAAATAAAAAATCCCCCTAAAAACCCCAATCCTAAAACAAAAGTCCCCTAAAAAATAAAGAAGCCCCCTAAAAAACCATATTCTAAAACTAAAGTCCACCTAAAAAATAAAAAGCCCCCCAAAAACCTCTCTACTAAAGTCCCTCTGAAAAAGGCACCTGAACACCTCTATCCTAAAACTAAATCTCTGTAAAGTCTTAGGTTAGGGTTCTGGGGGGGGGGGGGGGGGGGGAGTTAGCAGTTAGGGGGTTAATAGTGTATGGGGTTTATTTCAATGGGGTTGTAGTAGTAAAAGGGTTAATAGGATAGGGGGTTTATATTGTGAGGAGGGATGTGACTGTTTAGAGGTTAATATAGTAGAGGGTTTATTGAGATAGGGGTTACAGTGGTTTAAAGTTTAAAGGGACGCTCAAGTCAAAATTAAACTTTCATGATTCAGATAGAGCAGCAATTTTAAACAACTTTTCAATTCACTTCTATTAACAAAATGTGCACAGTCTTTTTATATTTACCAGCTCCTAATGAGCATGCGCTAGAATTCACAGATTATAGGTGTATGCATTTGTGATTGGCTGATTGGTGTCACATGATACAGGAAGAGTGGAAATAGACATAACTTTAAAATGTCTCAGAAAAAAAAATATACTACTTATTTGAAGTTCAGACTAAATGCTATTGCATTGTCTTTTTATCATGCATTTGTTGATTGTGCAAATCTATTGCATTTATTGGTCTTTTAAAGGGATAGTATAGTCAAAAATAAATGTTCATGATTCAGACAGAGCATGCAATTTTAAGCAACTTTCTAATTTACTCCTATTATACATTTTTCTTCGTTGTTTTTGGTATCTTTATTTTAAAAAGCTGGAATGTAAGCTTAGAAGTTGGCCCATTTTTGGTTCAACTCCTGAGTAGCGCTTGCTGATTGGTGTCTAAATATAGCCATCCAATCAGCAAGCACTGCCTAGGTGCTGAGCCAAATATGGGCCGGCTGCTAAGATTACTTTCCAGCTTTTTTTAAATAATGATACCAAGAGAACAAAGAAAAATTGATAATCGGAGTAAATTAGAAAGTTTCTTAAAATTGCCTGCTCTTTCTGAATCATTAAAATGTATTTTTGACTAGACTGTCCCTAATGCTGTGATTAAACAACCTCTTTTCCTTTTATTGTCACACATATTTTTGCTTTGCTTTTCCTCTACTCTAGCCTTGCGTGTCAATAGGTTTTACTTCCCTCTGTGTTACCTATCTACTGGGAAGTTATTTTATTATTCTCTCAGTCTTCTAGAGATTGGGAATCGCTTTTTATATGAATCCTGCTCCAATCAGTGCACTCTTTGATGCATCTCTTCTCAAAGGAACAAAAAGAAAATTCCACTCTTCAGTTCCCTGAGTGGCTGACACCTCTATGGCTGTGGTAGCTCTTATACACACAATACTGACTCGACTGCCTGACTCTTGACTACTGAGCCAGCTATGCTTTGATGCCTCTTTGAAATCTGTGGGATGCTCTGACTTCACCAGATAGTTGAGGTCAGATTCACATCATATATGTCTGTGCTTGCCGCCTCGGCTATTTTTATACTTCATGTTAGTCGTGTTAGTAATGCACTGACTTGAATACACCCCTTCTATTCCTCTATAATAGTTCATTAACCCCTTAAGGACCATGCTTTTTCCCAGTTTCCGTGCTTAAATGACGCAAGCAATTTTGGCATTTTTGCTCACTATTAATTTCAACATAATTAAAGTGCACCCATACATATTATACAAACTTTTTTAACAGACAAACTAGGTTCTAGTGATACCCTATATGGGTAAATAAATAAAAAAATAAAAAGGAATTTAAAGGGACAGTCTACACCAAAATAGTTATTGTTTAAAAAGATAGATAATGCCTACTACCCATTCCCCAGCTTTACACAACCAACATTGTTATATTAATATACTTTATAACATTTCAACCTCTAAATTACTGGCTGTTTCTAAGGCACTACAGACAGCCTCTTATCACATGCTTTTTTATTTGCTTTTCACAACAACAAAAAAACTGCCAATCAATGTGGGCCATATAGATAACATTGTGCTCTCTCCCATGGAATTGTGCAAGTCACAGCACTAATTGGCTAAAATGCCAATAGATAATAAATAAATAAATAGCCATGTGATAAGGGGGCTGTCAGAAGAAACAAGGTAATCACAGAGGTAAACCGTATATTAATATAACAGTGTTGGTTGTGCAAAATTAGGGAATGGGTAATAAAGGAATTATCTATCTTTTTAAACAATAACAATTTTGGAGTAGACTGTCCCTTTAATACTGAAAAACAGGGAAAAATGAAAACAAAATCATTTTTTTGTAGTTTTCTTTATAATCATTTTTACAAAAACAGTGTAGTTAAATAAAAAATACTTCAAAATGAATTAATTATGTTGTCCTGATTTTGATAATACCATATATGTCTAGGTTACCAATTAATTGATAGCAAATATAGGCCAGATACTACAAACATAGAATTATTGGTTTATTGCTAGAATTTGCTATGCTTAGACTGTAAGCTATATAGCGGTCACCCAATTCAAAACTGCTACACAAAAGTATATATTTGTAGAATTTAGACAGAGACTTTGACACATTGGGGCCTATTTATCAAGTAGTCATTCGTCAACTGTGCTACATTCTCCGGCACCAATACGCTCGCCTGACAAGATCTTGTTGTCTTGCAGTAGGTTCTATGTGGATTATGCTAGTGCAGGCAGCTGTTTATTCTGGAGTCTTGATAAAGTCCGCAGAAGACGGAAGAAACGCGTAGACGGCACAAAAAGGACAGTCGGTTAAAGCACCGCTACAAAGAGTAAGAAATCGAGAGGAGCGGAACTTGGGGTGGTTCAAGGATTGAACTCACACAGCGGTACAGGATTGAACAGCTTCACCGCAGTAACCTACAACTTATGTGAACCAAGAGACGCCTATTTTTATTAAAACGTTTGTAAGTGCAATATGTTTAGTTGCGCATTAAGGATGTATTAAAAACTTTTACCGTGAGTTGTGGCTGCGCTCTCTCTTCTTTTGTGTTTGCATACTACATACATAAACAGCTTAAAAGCGATAAATTATTGTCATAAAAAATGTAAGGTAAATGTCATAAAAAAGCTAAAGTACTAGAAAGTCCAGAACATGAAAAAGGAAAAAAGGAAAAAATATATATCAGGGACGTCTCCCAAAAATGCCAAAATAAATACCACCTTAAAAAAACGGTCTTAAAAGATATATATTTCGCTTTAAAAGATAGCCTTGAAAAATAAAACCAAAAGTTTAAAAGTGACAATGTTGGGTGTGTAAGCCGTGGAAGCTTAAATGAGTGTTGGTTATAAACGCTGTAACATGTAGTATCAATTCACCTCCCAAATCTGTATAGAATAATCAAAAGTATAGGCCCAGCTTACATAATACTTATGGCAGCATATACAACATGTGTGTTCATATGGATTTGTATTTTAATAAAATTTAGTATATATATATATATATATATATATATATATATATATATATATATATATATATATACAAAACTGTGAAATACATGGTGATATTTGGAAAATGAGTTTATTATAAACTGTAAGAGTTTATGAAGAAGATTGATATGACTCTCACTCAAAGATATAAGATTAGTGATGTTGCTAATAGTTCGCCGGCGAATAGTTCCCGGCAAACATAGCATGTTCGCGTTCGCCGCGGCAGGCGAACATATGTGATGTTCGATCCGCCCCCTATTCGTCATCATTGAGTAAAACTTTGACCCTGTACCTCACAGTCAGCAGGCACATTCCAGCCAATCAGCAGCAGACCCTCCCTCCCAGACCCTCCTACCTCCTGGACAGCATCCATTTTAGATTCATTCGGAAGCTGCATTCTTAGTGAGAGGAGGGACAGTGTAGCTGCTGCTGATTTAATAGGGAAATCGATAGCTAGGCTAGTGTATTCAGTGTCCACTACAGTCCTGAAGGACTCATCTGATCTCTGCTGTAAGGACAGCACCCCAAAAAGCCCTTTTTAGGGCTAGAACATCAGTCTGTTTTTTTTTTTCCTGTTTAATCTAATTGCAGTTGCCTGCCTGCCAGCGTGTGTGTCAGGCTCACAGCGTATACTGTGCCCACTTGCCCAGTGCCACCACTCATATCTGGTGTAACAGTAGTGTAAATTTAAAAAAAACAACAATTTTTTGACTGTGAAATAATAGCAGTCAGTTTCCTTCCGTGTGCGTTTCAGTGCCTGCCTGCCTGCCTGCCAGGGCACAGTGTCACACCAGTGCCACCACTCATATCTGTTGTAACAGTAGTGTACATTTAAAAAAACAACACTTTTTTTGACTGTGAAATAATAGCAGTCAGTTTCCTTCACACATGTGCGTTTCAGTGCCTGCCTGCCAGGGCACAGTGTCACACCAGTGCAACCCATATCTGGTGTAACAGTAGTGCACATTTAAAAAAAAACCAACACTGATAGGGGACGTAACAGGGATTAAACTGATAAGAATAGTACTACTTAACACACCACTCCTATCTGGTGGCACATTAGATTGCACACGCAGTGCCCCAAATTTGAAGTAGGAGGACCGACCAAGCATCTTTTTCCTTCTCCCAGTTCCTAAAACTTGATAGGGGACGTAACAGGGATTAAACTGATAGGAATAGTACTACTTAACACACCTTATAATAACGCAGAGAGAGGAGTCTGAAGAAGAGGAGTCAGAGGAGGAAGGTGGCTTTGAGGAGGTGGAAGACCAAACACAGCAGGCGTCCCAGGGGGCTTGTTGTCACCTTTCGGGGACCCTTGGTGTTGTACGTGGCTGGGTGGAGGAAGAGACCTTCAATGACATCAGTGAGGACAAGGAACGGGACATGGCTAGCTTGGTATCCAACCTTGTGCAAAAGGGGAGTTTGCGGGTTGTGCAAATGGACTGTTTGCGGTTGTTTGCAGTGCGTTAAACGGGGAGTTTGGTCTGTCACTGTGAAGCGAGCATAACCCTTACACTACCTGATCGATACAACATCATACCTGATGTTTTAAAGCACGTTATTCCAAACAATTTAGGAATGTTAGGTGATTTATGCCCTTTATGGATTAAAACCAGACTTTGCATCAACTATGTAATTCTCCGTGGGAGTTTTGCCATGGATCCCCCTCCGGCATGCCACAGTCCAGGTGTTAGTCCCCTTGAAACAACTTTTCCATCACTATTGTGGCCAGAAAGAGTCCCTGTGGGTTTTAAAGTTTGCCTGCCTATTGAAGTCTATGGCGGTTCACCAGTTCGCGAACAGTTGTGGAAGTTCGGGTTCGCCGTTCGCGAACCCAAATTTTTATGTTCACGACATCACTATATAAGATCATTAAAATATCCAAATATTACCAGCTTCCTAAGCATGTTTTTCCAAAAAACTGGCAGAATATGCAAAGTAAATATTATTACCTAAATTATCTTTTGAATTTTGACCGAAAAACGTTTTTCAAATAAATGTATAACTTATCAGGGTTTGGACACTGATAATGTAAACCTTACACAAACTAATGTATCTAAAATATTTAGATAGATAATTATAACTGTAGAAAATGCTATAAAATAGATAGTTCTTTCTATGAGGCCCATTTATCAGGCTCCGTATGGAGTTTGAGGGCCAGTGTTTCTGGTGATTCTTCAGACTCGCCAGAAACACCAGTTATGAAGCAGCGGTCTAAAGATCACTGGTCCATAACGCTGTCCGTCTGCTCTGATGAGGCGGACAGAGATCGCCATAATTCAACCCGATCGAGTATGATCGGGTTGATTGACACCTCCCTGCTGCCGGCCGATTGGCCACGAGTCTGCAGGGGGCGGCGTTGCACCAGCAGCTCTTGTGAGCTGCTGGTGCAATGCTGAATATGGCAAGCGTATTGCTCTCCGCATTCAGCGATGTCTGTCAGACCTGATTCGCACTGTCGGATCAGGTCCGACAGACATTTGATAATTCGGCCTCTATATGTCTATATTGTCTATATATTTTTTTATTTTTTTTATATCTTTATATTTATTTTTATTTTTATACATCCTCTATAACTCCATTTATTGTATGCCAAAACCACCTAAAATTATTTAGTCAAAATACCACCTTTAGATTGTATATTCTACTAACCAAGGATTACAAATGCCAAACACAAAGAAATTCAAACGGGATAATTTTGATTACCTTCTTAAACCATTTAAATGAAATACCACCTTTATTTTTTGTATTTGAGATCAACCAATAGAAAGACAAGCACAGGTATAAGAAAACAATCATGGACAGCTGGTTAAACTATCTTGAAAAAGCCCTACTAACGGGTGAAACGCGTTGAAGTTTACCAGCTTGTTTATCGATAAACAACCTGTCCTGCCAGTACAGTGTATTGTAGCTTTGTTGAAAGAGTTTGGCCAAACTTGTGACCTGACTGTCACCCATTAAATTGAGTGACCTGTGGAATTGACAAGTTACGTGTTTGTGAACAGATAAGTTACCTGTGTGCAAATTGAAATAAGTGCAGGACCGTATCTGAGATCCAGAGGAGATCGCCCATTGTGATCTGAATGATTATCGATAATACCATCTGTCTGAGGCGGCTAAAATAAAAAAAGCAACTCGAGAACTGACAAGCTACCTGCGTGCAATTTTGCACTAAGTGCAGGTTTGGATCTTGTCCGGAGGAGACTGTCCATCTGTCACAGAACAGTGAGTACAGGTTGTTACCAGTAACAACATTAGTGAACGCAAAATTGTTCTCATCTTCATGGAAAGTATACACACACGCAATCTGTTTTGTGTACCAGGAGTGATATATTGCATATGCATAGTGACGTTGCCGATCTATACAGATTTGGGAGGTGAATCGATACTACCTGTGACAGCCTTTATAACCAACACTCCACGACTTACACACCCAACATTGTCACTTTTAAACTTTTGGTTTTATTTTTCAAGGCTATCTTTTAAAGCGAAATATATATATATATATATCTTTTAAGGCTGTTTTTTTAAGGTGGTATTTATTTCTGCATTTTTGGGAGACGTCCCTGATATATATTTTTTCCTTTTTTCCTTTTTCATGTTCTGGACTTTTCTATTATTTTAGCTTTTTTATGACATTTACCTTACATTTTTTTATGACAATAATTTATCGCATTTAAGCTGTTTATGTATGTAGTATATTTCATATTCAATCCTTTCTATGTGTGATATTTGAGTCTGGCTTTTCTTGGATTTCTATGTATGCTTAGAATATATTTTTATGAATTAATATATTCGCTTCAAAGTATCTTTATGTTACGAATTTTGTATGATCTAATACAGCATTTTTTCTACCCATATCTTACCAAACGTTCTGTATTTAGAAGTATCACATGCAACATAGTTGTCTATCCCATTCAGATTATTAATTTTATGTTTTAGATTTTAGGTTATTGATAATTATTAAAACACCATTTACATTTACACGAAGTGTCGTCTCTTAACTTATACAACTATCACGAGTAATATATACTCTTTATTTACACATATATTTTTTCACTAATTAGCACACTTATTATTTGTAGTTATTCTTATTTAACTCTGCTAGAGCGCCATCCTTTTTTTTTTCCTCCTTTTTTCTTTAAAGTTTGGTTATCCCTGTGGATGGGTTCCCTATGAGAGGCATTGGGTGTATAGTCTAGCGCAGCACTTTTTTCTGTTTTCACATTCAACCCTTTTATCAACAAGGGCTGAAAATAAAATTAGAGATAAAAAACACTTCATTAAAATAAAATTGTAAAATAATAAACTTTATTAATATACAATTTAGAAAACATATAAATAAAAACTCTTTATTAAAATTAATTTTACACTTTTTTTTCACTGTACATGTTCACTGTTACAGAAGGGGAGGGGCCAAGACAAACTATTGTTAACAAACAATGGTTTGTCATTATTGATATGTGATTACTTTTGAGGCATCCAGTGATTGGCCACTGGGATTGATACCAGCATGCTCTGGGGCATGCTAGTATCTAGGCTCCATTTGAAGTATACACTCACTGTGACTGACTTTCACAGTGATTGTATACACAGTAGTTACTGTACTGCTGCTGACTAGCCTCACATGCCGGCTTCCAGCAGCAGCATGAGATACACACTGATCGCAGCGTGTATCTCACGAATAGAGGCACCCCACTGAAAGGCATGGGATCACAAGGACACGCTGTCCCTGTTATCACTAGCCTGGGGTGTCCTCCATTACTGCCTCACTTCTGATGCATGCAGACAGAAGCGAGACAGGCTCACTAACAGCCCAGGACACAGCTGCCATAGAGGGTACACTGCTGGTACTTAAGGGCTAAACCATGACGCTAGTCATTAAGGAGTTAAATTAGAGTTTTGCATATATTTTGTATCTTGTCTTTTAGCCTTGCACTCTCCTTGTACTGGGAAGGGTCTTTCACACATTAGCTTTTTAGTATTATACTGCTCAGCAATACAAACCATGTCACAGTGGGCTTAATCTTAGTCATGCTTGTGACATCACTTCCTGTCTCTAAATGACTGTATCAGTCTGATTAAAATAAAAAAGGTCTCTTAATGGAAGTGGAAAGAGACTTGCATATTTAACAATTACAATTTACAGAACCTATTTTGCAGTTTTTCAAAAGAGTTGTGATTATAATTGTGGTTTTATCATGATGCTAGAGGTTTTGGTTTGATGTGTGACTGTGATATATTAAGCATTGGGAACCTCATGCAATTACACATGTTACCTGCATGAATTCTTACTGTTGATAGGCTAGAAAAGATGGTTAAAATAACATCCGCCTAATGAGCATCTAAGACTCTAATTTCTCCTGAATGTGTTTCCAATGACTTTTTATACCAGCTACAGACTACAAAGTATAAAATGTATGGGAAATTGCTTCTTTTTGCTAGTTGAAAACATAAACTAATCAAATGGGCTTAGCTTGCATGGAGAGTATATATCCTTATCTCTATATACACAATGGCTTCCTTATCTTATTTGTGTCTGATTGCTCAAAAACAAGTGCAATTCAAAATATTAGTACATGTATCTCACACTTCCCCACTGGGAGTTTAAATTCTTCTGCAGCTTTATGTTTACATAGCTTTAAAGGGACAGTCTACACCAGAATTATTGTATAAAAAGATAGATATTCCCTTTATTACCCATTCCCCAGTTTTGCATAACCAACACTGTTATATTAATATACTTTTTACCTCTGTGATTACCTTGTAAGTTACATTTTAGCCAATCAGCGCCCTCTTATAAGTAACTCCACGGGCGTGAGCACAATGTTATCTATATGGCACACATGAACTAATGCCCTCTAGCTGAGAAAAACTGTCAAATGCTGTGAAATAAGAGGCGACCTTCAAGGGTTTAGAAATTAGCATATGAGCCTACCTAGGTTTAGCTTTCAACAAAGATTACCAAGAGAACAAAGGACATTTGATAAAAAAAAAGTGAATTGGAAAGTTGTTTAAAATTGCATGCCCTATCTGAATCATGAAAGTATAATTTTGAATAAACTGCCCTTTTAATATTACCACTTCTTAAGCGGACATGAAACCCAAATGTTTTCTTTCATGATTCAGATAGAGAATACAATTTTAAACCATGTTCCTACTTATTTACATTATCTAATTTGTTTTATTCTCTTGATATCTTTTGTTGAAGAAGCAGCAATGCACTGCTGGGAGCTAGCTGAACACCAGATGAGCCTATAACACGAGGCATATATGTGCAACCACCAATTAGCAGCTCTTAATTCTACCTAGGTATACGTTTCAGCGAAGGATACCAATAGAACTAAACACATTAGATAATAGAAGAAATGTATTTAAAATTACATGCTCTCTCTATGAGGCCTATCTATCAAGCTCCGGATGGAGCTTGATGCCCCGTGTTTCTGGCGAGCCTGCAGGCTTGCCAGAAACAGCAATTATGAAGCAGCGGTCACAAAGACCTGCTCTGAGCATTCAGACAGACATCGCCGGAAATCAACCCGATCGAGTACGATCGGGTTGATAGACACCTCCCTGCTGGTGGCCCATTGTCCGCGAGTCTGCAGGGGGCGGCGTTGCACCAGCTGCTCTTGTGAGCTGCTGGTGCAATGCTGAATACGGAGAGCGTATTGCTCTCCGCATTCAGTGAGGTCTTGCGGACCTGATCCGCACTGTCGGATCAGGTCCGCAAGACCTTTGTTAAATAGAGGCCTATGAATCATGAAAGAAAAATGATTGGGTTTCATGTCCCTTAAGTAATGCATTTTCAGTATTTGCAGAAATACAACAGGCAAAAATAGCAATTTAGCTATTTCAAATGACAAAATAAAGTTAAAGGGATAGTTGTAAACCATTTAGCACTATCTTACAGGTAACAGGATCATTAGGAACACATTAAAGAGGATAAAATGTTGCAGTACACTTGTCATATTAAGGTTGATGCATTACTCCCATGTCCCCATGTAATTATTGTCTGCATGAGGCTTTTCACATTTTACCCTGAAGCAATTAAAGCACTGCTTGCAAAGGATTATTCATTACATGGTTTAAATTAACTCACATTTCTGTAGCCAAAATAAACTTCTCAAATGTGCCCCAAAGTTAAATGCATTGTGATAAAAGCAATATTAAAAGGGATCTGACTGTGATCAAAGCTGTGAAATGTTATAGAGACAGTCTAGTCCAGAATGTTTATTGTTTAAAAAGATGGATAATCCCTTTATTACTAGTGATGTCGCGAATAGTTCGCCGGCAAATAGTTCCCGGCGAACATAGCTTGTTCGCGTTCGCCGCGGCGGGCGACATATGCAATGTTCGATCCGCCCCCTATTCGTCATCATTGAGTAAACTTTGACCCTGTACCTCACAGTCAGCAGACACATTCCAGCCAATCAGCAGCAGACCCTCCCACCTCCTGGACAGCATCCATTTTAGATTCATTCGGAAGCTGCATTCTTAGTGAGAGGAGGGACAGTGTAGCTGCTGCTGATTTAATAGGGAAATCGATAGCTAGGCTAGTGTATTCAGTGTCCACTACAGTCCTGAAGAACTCATCTGATCTCTGCTGTAAGGACAGCACCCCAAAAAGCCCTTTTTAGGACTAGAACATCAGTCTGCTTTTTTTTTTTTTTCCTGTGTAATCTAATTGCAGTTGCCTGCCAGCGTGTGTGTCAGGCTCACAGCGTATACTGTGCCCACTTGCTCAGTGCCATTACTCATATCTGTTGTAACAGTAGTGTACATTTAAAAAAAAACAACACTTTTTGACTGTGAAATAATAGCAGTCAGTTTCCTTCACACATGTGCGTTTCAGGAGGACGTAACAGGGATTAAACTGATAAGAATAGTACTACTTAACACACCACTCCTATCTGGTGGCACATTAGATTGCACGCGCAGTGCCCCAAATTTGAAGTAGGAGGACCGACCAAGCATCTTTTTCCATCTCCCGGTTCCTAAAATCGATGCCATATACACGTCCCCTGATAGGGGACGTAACAGGGATTAAACTTATAGGAATAGTACTATTTAACACACCTTATAATAATGCAGAGAGAGGCAACGCAGAGAGAGGAGTCTGAAGAAGAAGAGTCAGAGGAGGAAGGTAGCTTTGAGGAGGTAGAAGACCAAACACAGCAGGCGTCCCAGTGGGCTTGTTGTCACCTTTCGGGGACCCTTGGTATTGTACGTGGCTGGGTGGAGGAAGAGACCTTCAATGACATCAGTGAGGACAAGGAACGGGACATGGCTAGCTTGGTATCTAACCTTGTGCAAATGGGGAGTTTGCGGTTGTGCAAATGGACTGTTTGCGGTTGTTTGCGGTGCGTTAAATGGGGAGTTTGGTATGTCACTGTGAAGCGGACGTAACCCTTACACTACCTGATCGATACAACATCATACCTGATGTTTTAAAGCACGTTATTCCAAACAATTTAGGAATGTTAGGTGATTTATGCCCTTTATGGATTAAAACCAGACTCTGCATCAACTATGTAATTTTCCATGGGAGTTTTGCCATGGATCCCCCTCCGGCATGCCACAGTCCAGGTGTTAGTCCCCTTGAAACAACTTTTCCATCACTATTGTGGCCAGAAAGAGTCCCTGTGGGTTTTAAAATTCGCCTGCCTAATGAAGTCTATGGCGGTTCGCCCAGTTCGCCCGTTCGCGAACTTTTGCAGAAATTCCCGTTTGCGAACGGAAAATTTTAGGTTCGTGACATCACTATTTATTACCCATTCCCCAGTTTTGCATAACCAATACTGTTATATTAATAACATTTGTACCTCTGTGATTACCTTGTATCTAAGCCTCTACAGACTGCCCCTTATCTTAGTTATATTAATATACTTTTTACCTCTGTGATTACCTTGTATCTAAGCCTCTACAGACTGCCCCTTATCTCAGTTATATTAATATATTTTTTACCTCTGTGATTACCTTGTATCTAAGCCTCTACAGACTTCCCTTTATCTCAGTTATATTAATATACTTTTTACCTCTGTGATTACCTTGTATCTAAGCCTCTACAGACTGCCCCTTATCTCAGTTCTTTTAACAGACTTGCATTTTAGCCAATAATTGCTAACTCATAGGTAGCTCCACAGGAGTGAGCACAATGTTATCTATATGGCACATATGAACCAGTGCTGTTGAGCTGTTAAAAACTGCCTTCAAGGGTTTATAAATTAGCATATGAGCCTACCTAGGTTTAGCTTTCAACAAAGAGAACAAAGCAAATTTGATGATATAAATAAAATGGAAAGTTGTTTAATATTGCATGCCCTATCGGAATCATTAATGTTTTCATGAGTGAGATAGAACATACAATTTTAAACAACTTTCCAATTTCTATTATCAAATTTCCCTTATTCTCTTGGTATCCTTTGGTGAAGAACCAAACTTTACATGGGTGAGCCAATAACATGAGGCATATGTGCAGCCACCAATAATCAGCTACAGAGCTTACCTAGGTATCCTTTTGAACAAAGGATATCAAGAAAATGAAACAAATTAAATAAAATAAGTAAATTGGAAAGAAAAAAATTGGTTTTCATGTCCCTATAAAAAGGGGTAGAATCAGTGTTTGAAGGCAGTCATGCAAGAGGTGCTTTACTATACATCTCCGCGGGAGGCGATGCTTCTCTGACACCGGTGGAATTTTAAAAGCAGCATCTTCACCCACATTAAAGGTGTAATGTAAAATATCCTCTTTAGACAGTATTGTATGGAAATACAATTTACATGTGTCAACCGAAACTCAGCACTCTGTTGTTACAATACAATAGTGAATCTAGTACATGAATAGTACACTTATAGGGATTGTGGGTATTTTGTACATCAATACCCTGTATTATGTATATGTATTACACTGTAAAATACTATAATATCTGTGTAAAGTCATTTTGGTGTGTTATTTTCTTTTTATGAAGCAGATTTATTATTGTCCCATACAAAACAGTAACCGCTGAATTTTCATTTTACTAAAATGCGTTTTTTCAGATTTGCAATATGTAAAACGCTGTTTGAAATTGACGTCAATTTAATATTGAATTTGTATAGATGCTATAAGTTCACACTGTATTAAATGGTGTATTTCTAATATTGTAACAGCACCGTACCAAACCTTTTCTTTATTGATAACAAGCATTAAATTGCATTTTTTGTTTCTTAATGCTGCTTGCAATTGACAGCGCATATTAAAAATGCAAAGTTGTCTGTTAATCTATGATGTGCTGAATCATAACAGATTTTATTTGTCTTACTTTGCTTTTGAAGAAAAAATCTAGCTAACTGAGCAGAGGATTAAAGGTAAGAGTGGATTTAAAAGCAAACTAACGGCTAGATTACGAGTTTTGCGGTAAGAGTGGCTCGGTACTAACTTACAAGTTATTTCCACTGCTCACCTCTCTACAGCGCTGCTATTACAGGTTTTCATAAACCCGGCAAAATTGAGCTCCATACCGCACTCAAATACCAGCGCTGCTTTGAGCTGGTTTTACGTGCTCATGTGCGATTTCTCCATAGACATCAATGGGGAGAGCCGGCTAAAAAAAAGCCCAACACCTGCAATAAAGGAGCGTAAAGCTCCGTAACACAGTCCCATTGATTCCTATGGGGAAACAAAAGTTATGTTTACACTGAACACCCTAACATAAACCCGAGTCTAAACACCCCTAATCTGCCACCCCTGACATCGCCAACACCTACATTACACTTTATTAACCCCTAATCTGCTGCACCGACATCACCGCCACCTACCTACACTTATTAACCTCTAATCTGCCGCCCCTAACATCGCCGCCACCTACCTACATTTATTAACCCCTAATCTGCCGCCCCCAACATAGCCGCCACTATACTAAAGTTATAAACCCCTAAACCTAACCCTAAGTGTAACCCTAACCCTAACACCCACTAACGTTAATAAAATTAAAATAAATCTAAATAAAAATTACTATCATTAACTAAATTATTCGTATTTAAGATTAAATACTTACCTATAAAATAAACTCTAAACTAGCTACAATCTAACTAATAGTTACATTGTATCAATCTTAGGTTTTATTTAAATATTTTTTAACTAGGTAGACTAGTTAGTAAATAGTTATTAACTATTTATTAGCTACCTATTTAAATACAAATTTACCTGTAAAATAAAACCTAACTTGTCTTACACTAACACCTAAACTTACACTTCAATTAATTACATTACATTAATTAAATTCGATTAACTAAATTACAAAATTGATAGAATTCTATCAGCCAATCGGAATTAAAGGTGAAAAAAACCTATTGGCTGATGCAATCAGCCAATAGGATTGAGCTTCAATCCTATTGGCTGATCCAATCAGCCAATATGATTGAGGTTGCATTCTATTGGTTTATTGGAACAACCAATAGAATGTGAGCTCAATCCTATTGGCTGATTAGATCAGCCAATTGGATTGAAGCTTAATCCTATTGGCTGATTGCATCAGCCAATAGGATTTTTTCACCTTTAATTCCGGTTGGCTGATAGAATTCTATCAGCCAATCGGAATTCAAGGGACGCCATCTTGGATGACGTCCCTTAAAGGAACCTTCATTCTTCGTTAGCTGTCGTCAGAAGAGGATGCTCCTTGCCGGATGTCTTGAAGATGAAGCCACTCCGCGCCGGATGGATGAAGATAGAAAATGCCGTCTGGATGAAGACTTCTGCCAGCTTGGATGAAGGCTTCTGCCAGCTTCACTGAGGACTTCTGCCGCTTTGTTGAGGATGGATGTCCGGTCTTCAAAAACTGTAAGTGGACCTTCAGGGGTTAGTGTTAGGTTTTTTAAGGGTTTATTGGGTGGGTTTTATTTTTAGGTTAGGGTTTGGGCAGAAAAAGAGCTAAATGCCCTTTTAAGGGCAATGCCCATACAAATGCCCTTTTCAGGGCAATGGGGAGCTTAGGTTTTTTTAGCTAGGATTTTATTTGGGGGGTTAGTTGGTTGTGTAGGTGGTGGGTTTTACTGTTGGGGGGTTGTTTGTATTATTTTTATACAGGTAAAAGAGCTGATTTCTTTGGGGCAATGCCCTGCAAAAGTCCCTTTTAAGGGCCATTGGTAGTTTATTGTAGGCTAAAGTTTTTTTTTATTTTGGGGGTGCTTTTTTATTTTGTTAGGGCTATTAGATTAGGTGTAATTAGTTTAAATATTTGATCATTTCTTTTTTTATTTTGTGTAATTTAGTATTTGATTTTTTGTAATTTAGTTAATTGTATTTAATTAACCCCTTAATGACCGGACCATTTTTCAATTTTCTTACCCTTAATGACAATGGCTATTTTTACATTTCTGCAGTGTTTGCGTTTAGCTGTAATTTTCCTCTTACTCGTTTACTGTACTCACACATATTATATACCGTTTTTCTCGTCATTAAATGGACTTTCTAAAGATACCATTATTTTCATCATATCTTATAATTTACTAAAAAAAAATGATAAAATATGAGGAAAAAATGGAAAAAACACACTTTTTCTAACTTTGACCCCCAAAATCTGTTACACATCTACAATCACCAAAAAACACCCATGCTAAATAGCTTATAAATTTTGTCCTGAGTTTAGAAATACCCAATGTTTACATGTTCTTTGCTTTTTTTGCAATTTATGGGGCAATAAATACAAGTAGCACTTTGCTATTTCCAAACCACTTGACATGTATATATTTTGTTTTAGAAGACATCCCAAAGTATTGATCTAGGCCCATTTTGGTATATTTCATGCCACCATTTCACCGCCAAATGCGATAACAAAAAAAAAAAAAAGTTCACTTTTTCACAAATTTTGTCACAAACTTTAGGTTTCCCACTGAAATTATTTACAAACAGCTTCTGCAATTATGGCACAAATGGTTGTAAATGCTTCTCTGGGATCCCCTTTTTCAGAAATAACAGACTTATATGGCTTTGTGGTTGCTTTTTGGTAATTAGAAGGCCGCTAAATGCCGCTGCGCACCACACATGTTTTATGCCCAGGAGTGAAGGGGTTAATTAGGGAGCTTGTAGGGAGCTTGTAGGGTTAATTTTAGCTTTAGTGTAGTGTAGTAGACAACCCCAAGTATTGATCTAGGCCCATTTTGGTATATTTTATGCCACCATTTCACAGCCAAATGCGAGCAAATAAAAAAAAAAACTTTACATTTTTCACAATTTTAGGTTTCTCACTGAAATTATTTACAAACAGCTTGTGCAATTATGGCAGAAATTGTTGTAAAAGCTTCTCTGGGATCCCCTTTGTTCAGAAATAGCAGATTTATATGGCTTTGGCGTTGCTTTTTGGTAATTAGAAGGCCGCTAAATGCTGCTGCGCACCACACGTGAATCATGCCCAGCAGTGAAGGGGTTAAATTAGGTAGCTTGTAGGGAGCTTGCAGGGTTAATTTTAGAGATCAGCCTCCCACCTGACACATCCCACCCCCTGATCCCTCCCAAACAGCTCTCTTCCCTCCCCCACCCCACAATTGTTACCGCCATCTTAAGTACTGGCAGAAAGTCTGCCAGTACTAAATAAAAGAGTTTTTTTTTTTTTTTTAAATAAAAATTATAAAATATTTTAGTTGTGATGGACCCCTGCCTTAGCACCAACCTCCCTGATCCCCCCCTCCAGCTCTCTAACCCTCTCCCCTACCTAATTACCGCCATCTTGGGTACTGGCAGCTGTCTGCCAGTACCCAGTTTGGCCCCACAAACCAAACTTATTTTAATTGTATTTATAACTTTTATTTGTGTTTAATTATTTCTGTAGTGTAGCACTACTACTTATTTTACAGGTAAGTATTTAGTCTTAAATAGGAATTATTTAGTTAATGATTGTAATTTTTATTTAGATTTATTTTAATTATATTAAAGTTAGTGGGTGTTAGGGTTAGACTTCACTTAGGGTTAGGTTTAGGGGTTAATAACTTTAGTATAGTGGCAACGATTTTGGGGGCAGCAGATTATGGGTTAATAACAGTAATGTAGGTTGCGGCAATGTTAGGGACAGCAGATTGGGGTTAATAATATTTAACTAGTGTTTACGATGCGGGAGTGCAGCGGTTTAGGGGTTAATATGTTTATTATAGTGGTGGCGATTAGTTATGAGTTTTATGTTACAGCGTTGTATCACAAAACCCATAACTACTGACTTTCAGTTTACAGTACGGATCTTGACGGTATAGGCTGTACCGCTCACTTTTTACCCTCCCAGGCAGACTCATAATACCGGCGCTAAGGAAGTCCCATTGAAAAAGGACTTTTTAAAAGCTGCGGTAGTTACGTTGCATTCTGGCCAAAAAAGTGTGCGGTACAGATATACCTGCAAGACTCGTAATATCAGCGGTAGTGAAAAAGAGCCATAACGATGCTTTTTCAGTCATACTGCAAAACTCGTAATCTAGCCGAATGATAGCAATGACCTAACTAAGGAATGACAATATGCAGGAAGTTGTTATAGCTAGGTGTTAAGCAACTCAGTTCGTTATAGGGTTTATAGCACACAATGGCATTCTACCAGGGTCTTTTCTTGTAATCCAGATTACACTTTTAAAATACTTTGGTTCTGAATTTTTGATTTATAAAAACAAGTTTAAAGGAACACTGAACCCAAATGTTTTCTGTTATGATTCAGATAGAGCAGCAATTTTAAGCAAATTTCTAATTTACTCCTATTATCAAATTTTCTTCATTCTCTTGGTATGTTTATTTGAAAAGCAAGAATGTAAGTTTAGATGCCGGCCCATTTTTGGTGAACAACCTGGGTTGTCCTTGCTGATTGGACAGCACCAATAAACAAGTGCTCTCCATGGTTCTGAACAAAAAAATTGCTGGCTCCATAGCTTAGATGCCTTCTTTTTCAAATAAAGATAGCAAGAGAATGAAGAAAAATTTGATAATAGGAGTAAATTAAAAAGTTACTTAAAATTGCTGTTTTATCTGAATCATGAAAGAAAAAATTTGGTTTTAGTGTCCCTTTAACATATGAGCTAGGAAATTAACAAGGCAGGTCAAATTGTTAATAATAACCAACTATATTTGTCAAACAGGAATATTGCATTTGTAAGCTGGTGAAGGGACAAGGCTTTCTAAGCATATACAATAATAATGTTATAACGCAGATTTTCATTACGTTTTTCAATCAGATTTATAATTTAGGGTCTTGATACCTCAACCTCTCCAATACAGTTAAATTTAGTGTTCACTTCCAAAACACACAAACTATGGCATTGCACTCACCAAAAAATATGCCGTGCCCTTTCACAACTCTGCAGCCATCCTCAAATTATTTTGTGAACCTCAAGCCAATTAAAGAAGAAAAGTGAAACGGTATATGAATCAATTACTTCCAGGGAATACTGCATTTTCATTATGCAAATATTAACTGTGCATATGAAGTAACAGCAATCCATTTTCACATGGGGGCCCATTTATAAAGCTCCGGATGGAGCTTGAGGGCCCGTGTTTCTGGCGAGCCTGCAGACTCGCCAGAAAGAGCAGTTATGAAGCAGCGGTCTAAAGACCGCTGCTCCATAACCCTGTCTGCCTGCTCTGAGCAGGTGGACAGACATCGCTGCAATTCAACCCAATCGAGTACGATCGGGTTGATTGACACCTCCCTGCTGGCTGCTGGGTTGATTGACACCCCCCTGCTGGCTGCTGGGTTGATTGATACCCCCCTGCTGGCTGCTGGGTTGATTGACACCTCCCTGCTGATTGACACCTCTTGTGAGCTGCTAGTGCAATGCTGAATACGGAGAGCGTATTGCTCTCCGCATTCAGCGATGTCTGTCGGACCTGATCAGGTCCGACAGACATTTGTTAAATATGCCTCATGGAGTAAATAAGTGCAACATATGGCTTGCAGGACATTACACATACATAACCATGCATAAAGCTTCTCTGACGTAATTGGAGAGGAATTAAACCTATAGAAATGCACCTTCAGAACCTCCAAGAAGTAGAATTGTGCTCTCTCATTCTCTGCAAATCATCAAGTAATCAAGCATAACCAGCCCCAACTTTGGAATAAGTGAATTACAATATATGGTTCTCTAGTGCCCTAGCAGAATTGTTCACAGATATGCAATTAACTAATTTTGTGTAACATGGTATTGATGTAGGGAAATACATTTTGTGCAAATTTTCTCTAGTTGCAATTGCTTATTATTTAATTATAAACCAATTTAATCATCTACTGAACACGTGTGTGCCAATACCTTATCTGCTTAAGGTAAATCAATGTATTTCAAGAATAATAGTGAAAACATATAATAAATATCCACAATAGTGTGCTTTTATGTTACTGAGCATACTTAACAAAAGCTTTAACATTTTTTAAAAAAATTTGCATACAGCAAAGATCTGGCATATAAAAGTAGAGAATATGTGAGCTCAGTAGGTCAAAACAAAAATGTTCTAAAAACATATTTAAATACCATAAACTTGAAATGTATTTGGGAAGTTGATGTTGTGCAAAAGGAATTCAGAACATGTGATAACTGAGTTTTCATATGAATTGTAACATCATTGAATTGGAAAACGTAATTAATAGAAACGTGGGCTGCTTTAATAATGGATTATAAAAGGACAATATGGATACAAACAATTCACCGCTGTAGTGTTATCATATGTGTCCATATGTCATACGTGTATTTCATTGCCTATTCAAAAAAAAAGCAACAAATTGATGTGAACCATATGGACAAATATTATAGGAAGAATATGTGTGTACTACATAAATCACTGGCAGCTTCTCACTGTATTGCCTCTGAGCTCCAGCCAGGAACTTCTGCATACCTCATAAACTACCAACACATGACTGAGAGAGTTGATGAGTTACTGTACTTATCTATGTGACATTAAAGGCTTTACAGCCGGAGAATCAACATCTTCCCTTTCTTGGCAGCTCCTGTATTCAGTGCTTCAGGTCTGGTGAGGACTAATGATTGTATAGCTATAATTATATATTAAATATGCAAGAGAAAACAGAACACGTATATACTTTGATCTGACCAGGAACGGGTTACATTAGGATCATTGAGCATAATTCCCTGCATTATTATCTCCTGTGTATTACCCATTATTTACTTTTGCATGGGCCCCACTTGTACTTTAAAATACCATTTTCCAACAAAGGAATGGATATTTTTTACCTGTAGTTAGGCACAAAGCAGAAAAAACAAACCTGCAATATTTTTCAATAGTCGTCCAGTCAATTTGGGCTGCAAACTTTATTTTTCCTGCATCATAGCAGCAGATGCCTAGTGAAAAGTCATGGAATTCCCCCCATATTATAACACAATGAATTATGTCCTCTCTGATTTTATCTGCCAGTAATCAGGTCATTAATTATGGCATCTGCAAGTCATATAAAGGTAAATTGAGGGGTTACATTTCCTGGAAGCCTTTACAGCGTCATCTACTATTATGATATGTCTCGGGGTCACATTTGACTCAGATCTTTCTTTCACTCCTCACAGTCATTGGCTAAAGCCTGCCGCTTCCACCTTAAAAACATCTCTAAAATTAGACACTTCCTTACACAAGACACAACTAAGATTTTAATCCACTCTCTCATTCTCTCCCGCCTCAATTACTGCAACTCTGTCCTCTCTGGTCTCCCTCACCTACTGCCTAGCTCCTTTACAATCCATAATGAATGCCTCTGCCAGACTCATCTTCCTTACACGTCGCTCTTCATCTGCTGCACCTCTCTGCCAATCTCTTCACTGGCTTCCTCTTGCCTCTAGGATCAAACACAAAATTCTCACTCTGACATACAAAGCCCTCAACTGCACTGCTCCCCCCCTGTATCTCAGACCTTGTCTCCAGATACTCTCCCTCCCGTCCCCTTCACTCTGCTCATGACCTCCTACTTTCCTCCTCTCTTATCACCTCATCACACTCCCGTTTACAGGACTTCTCCAGACTGGCTCCCATCTTGTGGAACTCTCTGCCTTGCTCCACAAGACTCTCTTCTAGTTTTAAAAGCTTTGAGTGCTCCCTAAAGACTCTACTGTTCAGGGATGCATACAACCTATGAAAACCTTTCTTTATACGAGTTCCTCTCCTCCATTGCTATCCCCTGAACCCCCTTAGCATGTAAGCCTAAGAGTCCAGCTGTTTGTTGACTACAACAGTGCAACTCTTGGCAGGGCCCTCTACCCATTTGATCCCTATAATTGTTTTGTTGTACTCCGTCTTTGTTAATAGCACTGCAGAATCTGTTGGCGCTCTACAAATAACCAATAATAATAATAATAAATCCAATTTACAAAAAAAATGGAGCGATTTGAATGGATAAATGGAATACAATTTTTTGAGACTGGAGAGAATTGAAAAATAAAATGTAACTGAACCAAATGGCAGCGTGCTCTCCAGGATGTCAGCGCAGCGGTGCGTTGTTCCAACCTGTTTGAATTATATCTTAAAATCCTACTTAGGTGGCATTGGGTCCCGACCAGGTTGCATAGAATACTTAGGCGGACTGTTGGTGAGGCTGCGCTCAGCGGGGTACCAAACTCCACATCTCGTGGGAATGCCCCAAATTGAGCCACTTTTGGACCCAGGTGGCGAGGCTACTCCAGAGGTTGGGTCTCATCGACGATCTCACAGGAGATATGGCGCTCTTTCATCTTGGACTGCAGGGCCTCCCAAAATCATCCCGTCTACTAGGTGTTATTATTCTCTTGCCGGCAAAACTCGTTATAGCTAGACAGTGGATGAAACAAGCCCCTGTTACACTTACCCCAGTCCTTGAGTCCTTGGATTACATCCAAAACATGGAAGAATACGCGCTAAGGGTTGAAGGCCGCTATGATTTCTATTGTTCTATATGGTTGACATGGGAGGAGTTTAGGAGACCTGGCGATGCCGGTGTTTCGACGGGCGACCGGATAGATGTGCAGCTCTAGAGACTGGGCTGGGACCCTGGTGGCCCAATCACTCCTCCAGCCTTCAGTGGCCTCCCCCCCCCTTTTTTTTCTCTATTCCCTTCCCCATTCCCTCTCTCCCTTTCCCACCCTTCCCCTGTCCCCCACCTCCTGGCAACAGTTCTCCGGGTTACTCCCATTCCCCATAACCATGTGTTGCCCTCCAGTTGATTCCCGCATAAGAATTTAACAATCCTCACACTGTTTGTCTTAAGACGATTGCAATTACATAACACTTGGTTTCTGCCTTATATGATCCATATTGAGAATCCTTGATCCCGAGAGTTCTGTCTTCTGATGAGTACCAGTTTACAGGTCCCATAAGTGGATCTATTTCACACTGTTGACGCTTGCATGTTCTGTTATTTAATTATAAGAAAAGAGGCATCACTAAGGTCAATACCGTGCTCCCATTACTGTTCAGTGTATTTATGTTTGAAAGAAGGAATTACTGTCATGTAATACTGTTTGAAATATTGTCCTTTATGCCGTGTTTGTACTCTGACTTGTTTCATTGCCTAAATAAATAATTTATATAAAAAAAAAAAATGTAACTGAACCGACCCCCAGAGTTCAGATTCTGGCCTTGAGCAGAGCTCTGTAAATAGCACAGGGTGTGTAATCTTCTGGGAAACCTAGTGCAAAGAATACCACACAATCTGGTATCACAAGTGAATGAATAAATATTTTAACCAAAGTATCTTAATGAGATTTAAACTTTTTAGCCCCCAATTTTTATTTTATGATTCAGATATAGAACTTACAATTTAAAAAAACTTTCCAATTTAGTTCTAATATCAAATTTGTTGAAAAGCAGAAAGGTAATCTCAGGAGTGTGCACGTGTCAGCAGCACTATTTCAGATGTTTTTATATAATGTTATACCCAGCAAGAGCACTAGATGGCAGCACTATTTCAGATCAGTTTTTATATAATGTTATACATAGCAAGAGCACTAGATGGCAGCACTATTTCAGATCAGATTTTATATAATGTTATACCTAGCAAGAGCACTAGATGGCAGCACTATTTCAGATCAGTTTTTATATAATGTTATACCTAGCAAGAGCACTAGATGGCAGCACTATTTCAGATCAGTTTTTATATAATGTTATACCTAGCAAGAGCACTAGATGGCAGCACTATTTCAGATCAGTTTTTATATAATGTTATACCTAGCAAGAGCACTAGATGGCAGTACTATTTCAGATCAGTTTTTATATAATGTTATACCTAGCAAGAGCACTAGATGGCAGTACTATTTCAGATCAGTTTTTATATAATGTTATACCTAGCAAGAGCACTAGATGGCAGTACTATTTCAGATCAGTTTTTATATAATGTTATACATAGCAAGAGCACTAGATGGCAGCACTATTTCCTGTCATGTAGTGCTCTAGCTATGTGCACGCTACCTATCTAGATATCTCTTCGATAAAGAATAACAAGAGAACAGATTTGATAACAGAAGTAAACTTTTTTTAAAAAAATTATTCTCTATCTAAATCATGAAAGAAAAAAGTTTTGGATTTCATGCCCCTCATTGTGATCATATTAGAAGTGGTAAATGAAGTGTCCCACTGTAAAATGTAACACTTTTTAAGACCTGAAATAAACCAATATTATTAATAGTATAGCACAGGACTATTTGTGCTCTGTCGGCTTTGTGTTTCCCCAGCTTAGCTCAGATCTGCTTAGCGCTCAAGTGATATCCGACATGAATTTTCCTGTGCATCCCCATAGAAATCTATTACTATATAAGGGATTGAATGCACACAAGTCGTCTGAAATGTAGTGGTTAGCGTGGTCTAGACTGTCGCTTGAGTGATAAACAATAACTCTGGACTATTGCTCTATTGATAGCCCTTGTGCAATTTTAACGCACAATATTGTTTATATATTTGTGCTCCACTTGTAATTTAGCCCTATGTGTATTGAGTGATCCATGCTAAAATAAATGGCTACACTTGTTTTTCTAAACTTAGCTTAAACAGGCTGTTTACTATGAATTATTGCATTGGTAGGTAATTGGTAACTTAACAAATTCCAAATCTCTTCAAACAGTAGTTCTACAAGTCTAATTAAAAATCTAAAACTTTGGTAAATGACAAAATTGACTATTTCTGTATAAATCCTAGTTCAACAATATTTTTCACTTCAATAGCATTAAACCTGAGTCTCCTAATCACTTCCACGGTACGGTACATCACCCCTAGTAAAAGAAAATGTCTCAGGGAAATAGCATAATCTATACAGAATATGAAAGCTGTAAAACCAGTAATGGCATGCCTCTTACTCATTAATTGACTCATTCTAGCTATGGGCCAGATTTATTAATCAGTAAAACAAATGGCCTTTTATTTAATTATGCTAAATATCTGAAAAAAGAACACACTCAACAAATTGATTAGAAATAAGTGCACACTGTCCTAGATTTGCCATTTTATAAAAATATGTATAACTGATGATAGGTAGATAATATACCGATAGTTCAAGGATTCAGTTGATAAATTATAATAGGATAAAATATGAAATATATGTAATTTAATGTAATATAATGTGTCTATCTGTATGTAAATACATACACACATATTTATATATGTTTATATATATTAATATAAAAAGAGAGACGCACTCAGCTGAGACAGAACAAAAGCTAGACTAACTTCCATGCCTGTTCATTTTCATTGCCACTCAGGGTGCATACTATTTTAGCACACTCTATTTATCAAGGTCTGTCGGACCTGATCCGACAGACCTCAGGTCCGGATCAGGTCCGACAGACCTCGCTGAATACGGCGAGCAATACGCTTGCCGTATTCAGCATTGCACCAGCAGCTCACAAGAGCAGGGGGGTGTCAATCAACCCGATCGTACTAGATCGGGTTGATTTCCGGCGATGTCTGTCCGCCTGCTCAGAGCAGGCGGACAGGTTATGGAGCAGATGTCTTTGTGACCGCTGCTTCATAACTGCTGTTTCTGTCGAGCCTGCAGGCTCGCCAGAAACACGGGGCATCAAGCTCCATTCGGAGCTTGATAAATATGCCCCTATGCCTTTATATATATATTTATGTGTGTGAGTGTGTATATTTACATACATAGAAATCAATGGGGAGAGCGGGTTAGAAAAAAACCTAACACCTGCGATTGCGGAATGAAAAGCTCCGTAATGCAGCCCCATTGATGTCTATGGGGAAAAAAAAGTTATGTTTAAACCTAAAACCCTAAAATAAACCCCACGTCTAAACACCCCTAATCTGCTGCCCCCAACATTGCCGACACCTACATAAACTTATTAACCCCTAATCTGCTGCTCCCGATATCGCCGCCACCAAAATAAATCTATTAACCCCTAATCTGCCACTCCTATACTAAAGTTATCAACCCCTATTCCCCTGCACCCCAACATCGCCTACACTATAATAAATCTATTAACCCCTATTCCGCCACTCCCTGACATCGCCGCTACTAAATAAAGTTATTAACCCCTAAACCTCTGGCCTCTCACATCACTACCACTAAATAAACCTATTAACCCCTAAACCGCCAGCCACCCAAATCTCAACAACCTAAATTAAACTATATTAACCCCTAAACCTAACCGTAACCCTAACCCTAACGTAACCCTAAACCTAACACCCCCTAACTTTAACATAATTAAAATAGAGCTAAATTAAAGTTACAATTATTAACTAAATAATACCTATTTAAAACTAAATACAAACTTACCTGTGAAATAAAACCTGAGCTAGCTACAATATAACTAATAGTTATATTGTAGCTAGCTTAGGTTTTATTTTTATTTCAAAATTAAATACAAATACCCACTAACCTTACAAACCCCCACCCCCCCAAACCCCCAAAATAAAACAAAACTATCTAAAAAAAACTAATCTACTTATTGCCCTGAAAAGGACATTTGTATAGGCATTGCCCTTAAAAGGGCATTTGGCTCTTTTTCTTGCCCTTAAAAGGGCATTTAGCACTTTTAAGAAATGCCCAACTCCTAATCTAAAAAAAACAAAAAAAAATCAAAATCCTAACACTAACCCCTTTTTAGGTACTCACAGTTGCTGATGTCCCGCCTAAAGGATATTCCTCCCGGCGGCTCCATCTTCATCCAGGCGGCATCTTCTATCTTCATTCCGGCGGTGTCTTCTATCTTCATCCCGGCGGCACGGAGCTGGTCCATCCTGAAGACATCTGGCACGGAGCATCCTCTTCCTGCGGTCGCCGCCATATATACTGAATTTTCAATGCAAGGGAGCCTTTTCAAAAAGGGCGTCCCTTGCATTCCTATTGGCTGATTTGATTTTGGAAATTCAAATCAGTCAATAGGATGAGAGCTACTGAAATCCTATTGGCTGTTCAAAACAGTCAATAGGATGAGAGCTTCTGAAATTCTATTGGCTGTTCAAATTAGCTCTCATCCTATTGGCTGATTTGAATTTCTAAAATTCATTTTGAAAAATGCTCCCTTGCAATGAAGATTCAGTGTACGGCGGCGACTGTATGAAGAGGATGCTCCGTGCGGGATGTCTTCAGGATTGACCCGCCGGAATGAAGATAGAAGACGCCGCCGGGATGAAGATAGAAGATGCCGTCTGGATGAAGACTGAAGACAGAAGACACCGCCTGGATGAAGACAGAAGACACTGCCTGGATGGATGAAGACCTCACCACCTGGATGAAGACTTCTTGCCGCCTGGATGTCTGGACTTCAGAAACTGTAAGTGGATTAATATTAGGATTTTTAAAACTTTTTTGGGTGGGGTTTTTTTTTAGTTTAGGGTTTGGGCTTTTCTTAAAAGAGCTAAATGCCCTTTTCAGTGCAATGCAAAATAGCTAAATGCCCTTTTAACGGCAACGGGAGCTTAGGTTTTTGTTAGAGTTAGGTTTTATTTATTTGGGGGGGTTGGTTGGGTGATGGGTTTTACTGTTGGGGGGTCTTTTTATTTTTTTTAAAAAAGTAAAAGAGCTGTTTAACTTAGGGCAATGCCCTACAAAAGGCCCTTTAAAGGGCTATTGGTAATTTATTGTAGGCTAGGGTTTTTTTTTTTATTTTGGGTGGGCTTTTTTATTCTTTATAGGGCTATTAGATTACTTGTAATTTTTTTTTATTTTTGATAATTTCGTTTGTTATTTTTCGTAATTTAGTGTTTGTTATTTTTTGTAATTTAGTATTTTTTATTTTTTGTAATTAGATAATGTATATGTATGTAATTTTTATAGTAGTGTTTAATTGGTAGTTAGTTTAATTTTAGTTTAATAGTTATATTAGTTTAATTGTTAGTTTAAACTTAGTTTTTTTAATTTGAAGCTAAGTTTTAATTTAATTTAAGGTAGGGAAATTGTAATTTTAATATAAAGTAAAGGGGACGTTAGGTTTAGGGATTACTAGTTTAATTTAGTATATTTTATTGTGGGGGGCTTGCGGTTTAGGGGTTAATAGGTTTATCATAGTGGCGGCGATGTCGGGAGCGGCGGAATAGGGGTTAATAACTTTAGTATAGTGGGGGTGATGTGGGCGGGCGGTAGATTAGGGGTTAATAATATTTAAATAGTGTTTGCGATGCAGGAGGGTGGCAGTTTAGGGGTTAATAACTTTATTATAGTGGTGACGATGTTGGGGAGTGGCGGAATAGGGGTTAATAAATTTTATTAGTGGTGGCAATGTCAGGAGCGGCAGATTAGTGGTTAAAAACTTTAATACTGCATTTGCGATGCAGGAGGGCCGCGGTTAAGGGGTTAATATGTAGTTTATTGGCGTTTTATCTAACAGTTTTGTTGCGTAAAACTCATAACTACTGCTCTCAGATGGCGGTACGGATCTTGTCGTTATAGGCTGTAAGGCAAGCTTTTTAGTCTCACCACAAAACTCATAATGGCTGCGCTATGGAAGTCCCATGAAAAAAACGTCATTTTTATGAGTGCGGGACTGACGTTGCGTTACAGGCTAAAAGGTTTGCGGTACACCTATACCGACAAGACTTGTAATGGCTGCGTTGCTGTTATAACGCTGAAATTATAATTTTTTTCCGCAAATGTTTATTTACACATGTTTAAGTTCTCCCAATTAATCCTCCTCAGTGTGTATACATATTTACAGTAAAGATTTCAATAATACAATCGTTAGGTGTGCATATGTCTTGTTGTCATAGCAACCTTCATAAACAAATGCAAATTGTGATCTAAAGTGATTCCATTCATTACCACACAACACTCTTATATAGTTTGTGCCTTACATTATCTGGTGTGTTTTATTTAATTTATAAATCACCCATGTTTGAACAAAATAAATTAAACTAAATTTGTTGCTGTTAATACCTACTAAAAAAGTATATATGCCTCACGTGCATGTAGATTTTTCCCTTATCCGACTTGTATACAAAATAAAAAGGACTTATAATAAATAACCAAAAAGTTTATATACAACTGTAGCAAAAAAATATCTACCACCATGCAAATGCCTCCTCATTATATAATTATGTACATTTTGTTTCATTCTGCATCGCTAATGCTAGGAATAGGACTGTGGTATTGTGTGATACCCTTAACAAGAGGACATTATTGTTATTACTCTATTACAAAAGTAGCGTGACATAGTTATATCCATTACAGTAAATGAATATATATATATATATATATATATATATAGTCCGTCTCCATAAGCTGGACAGATATAGGTACATATACACCCAAATAACATCACTCCAACATCCCCTATGTAGGCATATGGATATATGTAGTATCTTATGAGTGACAGCCAATAGTGGTCTGTTCCAGATAACAATGAGATAGAGGTAGTATAGACCACATATCAGGAGGGTGCAACATCAGGCACAGACTACCCCGATGAGGCAGACAGATGACATAGTATTCAATTTAAGCACACATATTCTGACACCTTCTGAAAGACAGGTACTAAACAAAGGATTGTCATTTGTCCCAAGTACGCACATTACTGAATTTGACCTTAGATTGGACATCTACTGTATAAATTGAATAAAACACTTAAGGTTAAAGAATACTTCCAACATAAAACACTATACAAACTGAAACAAAACCTTTTGAATATAAATGTAAGAAACCTAGTGGTTTTGAACCTAAGAACTGTAGTTCCAGTACTAAAATATTTATTAGACTGGTTACACAAGATATGGATAATGAATGCCTGAATAAGGTATGGAAACACAATTTAAATAAGACAGAAGTGGAAGCCATAAAATCACTGCAATCTGACACTTCTATTGTCATAAGACTGGCGGACAAGGGCAGTGCCATAGTCTTATTGGACTATGTGGACTATATAAGTGACATTTTGAAGCAGCTATCAGACACGGATACATACAACAGACCCCACTTATCTTTACAAAAAACAGTTGGATGATCTGATACAATTTGGGTTTGAGCAAGGATTTATTTCTTAACAGATCAAGGATTTCTGTTTTACACAATATCCTAGAATCCCCATCTTGTATATGATCCCCAAAATTCATGGACAAACCACCGGGATGCCCTATTATCTCACCTGTGCAGTCACTTTTACAACCAGTAGTACAGTATGTGGATGTGGTCCTACAGCCGATAGCAAAGAATATAAGTTAATTCCTACTATATACAAATGATCTTATCAGGCAGTTGAAGGGTATACAGATTCAAGGAGGGGGTCTCCTAGTTACCCTTGATGTAAACAGCCTGTATACAATCATTCCCCATAACATTGGACTGGCGGCTGTAAGAGAAAATTTACAAAATACTCAGGACTATAGGGGACCACCCATCAAATTCTTGCTCTCACTCATTTAATTTTGTTTAAACAAAATTTAGTTTAGGTTTGAACAAGAATTTTATCTTCAGACAGCAGGGATGGTGATGGGGTCTAATATCGCTCCATCTTATGCAAACATATTCATGTCTTATTTTAAAGACAAGTACCTTTGGGGAATCAATGACGAATCTATAATCTTTTATCGAAGATATATAGATGATGTCTTCCTCATTTGGAGAGGGGGTTGAGACAAATTACTGACATGGTTCAATACATTCGACAACACAAATACCACAGTTAGATTTAAAACTACAATGGATGAAAAACAGATTAATTTTCTGGACCTAAGTAATACATTGGGGATTACATTGTACAGCAAACCCACAAACAGGAATTCGATATTGAGGGCAGACAGTTGCCATCCTCCTTCATTACTTAGGGGTATATTCAAATCACAGATGATTAGAACTATCAGGAACAATTTAGAGAAGGAAATAGGGGTCTCTCAGTTGGAAGGAGTGAAAGAGAAATTTTTACAGAGAGCTTACAAGACCTAAGTAGTTAACTCCATTTTTGAAACAATACATGAACTTACTCAAAATGACCTGATTACTCAGAAAGATACAGTAACAGATGAAGGTAGACTTATTCTTGTCACCACTTTTCACCCAATACCACCAATGCAGGCAGAATTTTGAAGACGCATTGGCCAATCATGACCTGTGATCTGAAATTGGACTTTGCATGGAACCTTAAATCCATGGTGGGGTACAAGAGGTACCAATCTAAGGGACCTATTGGTCAAAACAGACCCCAAACAATGCTACCAAATAAAGCCCAAGGAGAAAATAAAGGGCTATTATAAATGTTTGGGATGCACTACGTGTAATGGGCTGATTGCAACCAAAACGTTTCATCATCCGCACAACAGCAAGATGTTTACAATACAATATTCTCTCTCATGTAACACCACACATGTTGTTTATCTGCTATTTTGCCCATGTGCAAGATTCTATGTAGGCAAAACGAAAGGAACTTTGAGGGAACGAATGGCAAACCATAGGTTGGCGATCAGGCATGCACTCAATCAAGGAGCATTAGAACAACCTGTTGCAAGGCACTGTGCTGAGATGCCTCATCCTGTAGCTTCCATTCGCTACATACTCATTGACCACATACCTAAGCTGGACAGGCCAAGTGAAGTGTGGGCCAGCTGCCAGATCAAAATGTGCTTGTGTAGACTGTGGAAATCTGCCAATTCCACTTAGTGTAAAGACACATGAAAATGTCCACAGCACAAATAGTAAAAAAAATGTCTTTTTATTGACAAAATTGAGCAACATTTCGTGACTGCTGTCACTTAATCATGCTATACACATAATATTCAGAGGTGCTACTTTTAAACTGTTTGGCTTGGCACCAATAACTTCTATCCTTGAGCGCCACCTACTGTACAAAGTATATAACTATCCATCACAACATTTTCTTTACAAAATTCATTAAACATAATTTTTCAAAACATGATTTTTTATATACCATTTTTAACAGCTACTAATTACATCACAATTTCATATGTCACCTGAATACTAACCCTGCACCTAGTACTACTATCAAAATAATATCTCAATATTATTGCATTACTGTGACTACCTTTTTACCAAAATACTGACCCCTCAAAGTCCCTATTCATGCCATTTGGGACCAACGTCCCCAATTTATAAATCCAGAACATTTCTTTTTGTTTAAGTAATTTCTCCCAGTCACCTCCCTTTCTTTGTGGGCCCACATGATCAATGACTTGCCACCTAAGTTGGCTAATACTATGGCCTTTTTCTAAAAAATGGTGTGATACCGGTGCCTCCCTGTCCCCACATCTAATATTGGAGCGATGCTGACTGAGTCTGTCCTTAACTTTTCTTACTGTCTCTCCAATATAGATGAGGGAACATGGGCATTTAATCAAATAAACTGCATAAGTTGTATCACAAGTAAAAAAAAATTCAAATAGTCCATTTGTTTCCACTCCTAGGGTGAAGAAACTCTTTACCTCTTATTATTGAATTGCAATTAATGCATCCCAGACAGGGATAACACCCTAAGTTCTTTTAACTTAAATAACTTTGTTGCTTTTGTTTAGATGGTCCAATATCAGACTTCACAAAATAGTCCCTTAAGTTTTTAACCCTTTTATAGGCTATAATGGGTTTCTCTCTAAATTACATTATTTGGCTGTTACATCTCTGTAGTATATGCCAATGTTTATTTATAATTTTGGCTATTTGACTACCATGTGTACTATATTGTGATAAAAAAAAAACATTATCTTGCTGTTATTTTTATCTTTATTTCTGACCACTAGGTTTTGACTGCATTTATCTAAAACATTTTGTGGATAACCTCTATTACAAATTTTTTCTTGCATTTCTTTAGATCTCTTGTCAAAATTTTCAGGTTCTGTTACTATACGTTGAACCCTCATTAATTGGCTTTTGGGGAGTGATTCCACAAGATGGCGTGGATGGAAACTATGATACTGTAACAGTGTATTCCTATCAGTTTCCGGATCAAATTCTAATCTAGAATCTTTCTTGTACACTCTTGTATCCAAAAACATAATACTTTCCTCGCTATAATTCAATGTAAACTCCAAATCTCTTACAGTAGAATTTAGGTCAGCAACAAATTTAACCAAGGAGTCCACGGGACCCCACCATACGCCAAAAATATCATCTATGAAGCGCCACCAGGCTCCTCCATAGTCTTTAAACAGTTAATTTCATAAACTATTTTTTCTTCTACCATACTCATAAATAAATTGGCGTATGATTGGGCCACGTTGGACCCCATGGCAGTCCCTCTTATCTGAATAAACAAATCATCCTGGAACATGAAATAATTCCAGTACAGAATCAGCCTCAACAATTCTTCAATAAATGTACATTGTTATAGTGTATAACCTCTATCCACATGCAAAACTTTCTTGATAACACCTATACCTGTTTCATGTTTTATACATGTATAGAGGCTCTTAACATCTAAAGTATACATCAAAAACGATCACTGGGTAAATACAATTCTTTCACTTTTTAAAAAAAAATCTCCTGTATCTTTAATATATGAACTGCACTTCATAACCTCAGGCTGCAACAATCTATCAATAAAAATAGATACATTTGAGGAGGCTGAACAACACTGGATATTATTGGCCTGCCTGGAGGAGCAGCAAGATTTTCATGAATTTTTGGTATAGTATAAAAAACTGGTGTCCTTGGTTCCTTATTATACAAATAGTCTTTTCATTTTGTATCTATCACACCAATCTTTGCTGCTCTCTCCAGGCAGGCCAACAATTCTCTCTGTATTTTATACACTGGATTTTGTGTCAATCTTTTATACGTCCCTGGATCATTCAGTTGTTGATTAATCTCTTCTATGTAGCACTTCTTGTCTAGAATAACTGATGCTCAGCTGGACAGTGGTGGTGATAGGAACAAAGCTTTATTGATCCGTGAGGCCCAATGGATATACAGATTAGGCACTATACACCCAAGAGGACTAAACTCGGCACCAGACTTCAAACTTTTGATCTAGCCTGAAGGTGTGATATTACATACCTGGGGTGCATACCATAGCAATTATGAGTCTAAGAAGGGAAGGTGGATACAATGCTGGCTTAGAATGTCATGGGTGTCCTCCAAAGTACCTGGAGTTGGTGGGTGAGTAAGGAGGATACCAGCTGAACCCACTGTTAGGAAAGGTCACTCGTTGTTTCTAGCACACTTGGCTATAGTTTGTGCTAAACATATTGATGGACTCAATGTAACCACATTCCCCTCTGGCACAGGATATGTATCACAGACCAGGGGTGCATACCACACTGGCTCTGCACCCAGAGGTATGGACAGGGATGATAATGCCTAAACAGCATGCACATTCTCTACTACCATCCTCAAGATAACAGGAGAAGGGGGTATACCTCTATCTCATTGTTATCTGGAACAGACCACTATTGGCTGTCAATCATATCCATATGCCTACATAGGGAATGTTGGAGTGATGTTATTTTGGTGTATATGATTATGTACCTATATCTGTCCAGCTTATGGAGACAGAATATAGATATATTGATTTACTGTAATGGATAAATTACATTTGTTTATGAGGGTTGCTATGACAATGAGACATATGCACACCTAACAATTGTGTTATTAAAATCTTCACTGTAAATATTTATACACACTGAGGAGGATATACAAACCTTAAATGGGAGAACACACATGTGTTTAAATAAACATAGGTAGTTAATACCAATAGCGTATGAGGTTTGTTTACGCAATTTTGGTAACCATGGCAACAGTATACGGCCGATCTTGCATGATCATAATGACCGAGTTGCTTTTACACAAGATATATAAGTAACACATTAGGTGTTATAAGTACACACTAATGTATTATTGCTGTTTTCAATATACGATTAGCACAGTTTATTATTGATCGACAGTATAAACACAACTAGAAGTGATATTTAGATGCTTCCGGTTTCACGTAACAGTGGAACCCATGTTTGCGTTCCAACACAGTTTGTTTGGCGTCACACTAATTTGGAAGGGGTATGTACATGCTTTACGTTTTTGATTGTAGGCGCTATATAAGAGTGGTTTATGTTCACTTATTTTATTCTGATGAAAGGGATGTAATTTCCCCGAAAACGTTAAATAAAACTTTTGCTTTTTATTATCCTAAACCCCTGTGAGTGCACTTTTGTGGAAGTATCTAAGGACATAACTGCACCCAGGTAGCTGTCGTTTAGTGGGTGGATCTGTAGAACGGAATTGATATATACAGTATATATATATATATATATATATATATATATATATATGTAGATATCTAAAAAGACAAGCGCACAGAGACACCTCTCATAGTGCAGATCAATTTGGTTTATTTACACAAACATTTAAAATACAAGATAAGTAGTGGAAGGTATTCCTTACTCACAAATATGACCTCAATCGAAATGAGGTAAGATAAGGCAATTGGATACTCAAAGTGTCCCCACTTATAGCCTGGAAAACGCCGGGCTGTAAAGGCAGTCCTCAAATCTCAATTCCGTAGATGAGGCTTAGTATTATTCTCTCCGGTAATAGTGGTCACAGTTCCTCATATGCTTGTTAGCAATCACAGATGAACTTAGGTAAATATAGCACAATCTGCTCTATTCAGAGCTGTAAAATACCGCTATGCTTCTCTTGTAATGCTTAAAGAGAGCTCTCGGCGTGTCTGTCGGCAGTGTATATACACATATAAAAAAGTGTGTGTGGCACTCCTAAGCGTTTATACCTCTATTTACAGTATATATGGTATATGCATTTGTATATATATATATATATATATTATGTATACGTGTATATGCGTACATACATAGAGATGTGCGCATATATAGCACTAGTGCACATATAAATTAGAACCCTAAATAATTGCCTTGCTATTTTCTAATAAGTAAAGTTTTAATATAAAATATAATATACCTCCATAATAATAGATAATAAGATTTGGCCACTACATGAGACGTTTTCTGTCTAATTGACATATTTTATAAAGTGTTAAAAGGTGCAATAAATCAAAATCAAAATTTCACAAACCAAAAAAATTAAATGTGCGGCATAACATCTAATAGTTCAACCTTAAGGGACAAACAAGAAGTGTAAGGACAAACTGCTAAATACATATATTACACATTGTTAATTTCAGTTTATTTTAACACTATACAACTGTTTAAGTTATTTGTATTAGTATTTGCTTTTACCAACAACTTGTGTGTGATTTTTTTAATCTTAATTAATCATTATCTTAGCACTGTTTGATCCCCTATTTTAGGGTGATATAACTTTAAGTACATTTTTTTATTCACAGATAGATGTGTGTTGTTAAATAGGCCATTTTTAGGGATAAACTTGAACAATCCGGGTGCCTAAAAGCTATGTCTGTTATTACCAGCAAATCAGTGCTCAGGACGTAAGGTGGGAGTGTCCCTTAACGCTGACTACAAAAGTTCAGCTGGTAAGGTGGGCGTCATCAAGCCTCTGACGAAGCGGTTGTTTACCGTGAAACGCGTAAGGCCACGCCCACCTTACGTCACTGCCGACAAACACGCCGAGAGCTCTCTTTAAGCATTACAAGAGAAGCATAGCGGTATTTTACAGCTCTGAATAGAGCAGATTGTGCTATATTTACCTAAGTTCATCTGTGATTGCTAACAAGCATATGAGGAACTGTGACCACTATTACCGGAGAGAATAATACTAAGCCTCATCTACGGAATTGAGATTTGAGGACTGCCTTTACAGCCCGGCGTTTTCCAGGCTATAAGTGGGGACACTTTGAGTATCCAATTGCCTTATCTTACCTCATTTCGATTGAGGTCATATTTGTGAGTAAGGAATACCCTCCACAGCTTATCTTGTATTTTAAATGTTTGTGTAAATAAACCCAATTGATCTGCACTATGAGAGGTGTCTCTGTGCGCTTGTCTTTTTAGATATCTACAGCTGTACTACATCACTCAATCAGAACCTTGGGTGTATCCTTGACGAGCTGCACTGAAATCATCTCCCTGCACATTTTCCACAGGAATATCATCAGAAGGATAAGACTGTCTTTTTTTAAATTCTAAATTATTCTATAATTGTTTTCAAAATTATTTTATAATGTTTTTTACTTTATATTTCATGTATATCTGAATATTTTATATAGATTTAAATATAGGCTCACTTTTCACTGACAATAGTGATTAATTTTCAGGTTGTTTATTATAACACACTTGAAATTAGATCTGTTTCTAGAGAAACAATAGAACTATTAAGTTAATCTATTGTATTCTCTACAACTATTTTAAACTAGTACAATCATTTTAAAACTAGTACATATAAGTGTGCGCAACTTTTCTTTTATTTTCTAAAGGCAAGATTCACTAGTTGAGTCCTCTTTTGGAATTTAAACTAATTCATTTATTTTTTAAGGTTCATTTTGAGTAGCAGCACCTTCAACACAGAAAAACATGTCAACGTTTCATTATGGCAATTACTTCACCAATAGGAGACTAGATAGCAGCTCCTCAGTAGAAGAGGAGGAAGAGGATCAAAATTATGTAGACCCTATAGATTTGTTTGTAAATTTGGAGAAACTTAGTAAGGGATTAATCAATCAATATTATGACAAAAAAATCTTAAAAAGATATATTAAAAAAGGCATTATTCCAAAAGGTCTAAGACTACAAAAAACACCCATCTTTGATTTAGCAGAAGTTGAATATCATACGGAGTGGGAACAAGCATTAAATGACTGTTCAAAAACATTTATTAATATACTAGTTAAATACAGAGACTACAAGTTCTCTAAAATTAATGAGGAAATTAATAAAATTAGAGAAGAACTAGAGAAACATAAAGGAGATGTTCTGTACGAACAGCTAAATGAAGAAACTAAACAAAGGGTATATGTTTATGAAATAGACATTAAAAATAGGAAAAATAGGAAATTGAGAAGAGATCTAGACGAATCCCTAGAAAAAGTAAGGATAGAAAATGAACAAGACTTACAGGGATGGAGACTGCAGAATTAAATAGCCCTATGATAGCAGCAACAAAAAACACAAATAGAAACATCAATTCTCAAACATATAATTTAAGACCTCAAGGAGCTGCCCAATATAGGGATCACCAAATTCAACCAAACACTAGAACATATATTAATGGCCAACCAAAAAATAATAATTTCAACAGATTCAAAAATAAAAACAAAAATAAACAAAAGACTAACTATCAACAAAGGAACCCTTCAGAAAACTACCCAACAGATAATCATGTATATATGTATAATGATACAAGACAGAGTACATCAAGAGAAGATTTTGAACATAGGTTGCACTATTTTAGAAGTGATACAAGAGATTTAAACATCAGAAATAGAGAGAATATGGTAACAAATCAAAACTATAGAGACTCTGAACGTAACAAATCAGATATAGCAATAGCTCCAGCATCCTCTTCTTTTTTAGAAAAAGGGAAAAAATTGAAACCACCAATAGAAAGAACATGGGAAGGAACTCCTTCTATAACCCATTACTTAACACGAACAGCACAACTCAAAAGAAGAATAGAGTCCGAAGAGGACACAGAGGAGGAAGAGCTATACGAATCAAAAAGGAGAAAGTAGAAAATAGTAAGAACTTTACTAAGATATTTAATTTATCTAAACATATTTTAAGTGCATCCGAAACTAGTTTACTAGGAAAAGGGTTAAATTTTGCCCCCTCTAGTGAGCCAAATGATTTCGACTTGTTTATTGACCTAAATCGTTTCATTAGAAAGTTAACTTTGAACAGACATTTTGCAAAAATAACTAAAAACAAAAAACAAAATTCAAATATAAATGAAACTGATTTTGAAAGTCTAACTGACCTCATTTCCTTGGAATGTGACAACTGGGGTATGGAAAAATTAACAACAGGTTTAGACCAATATACCCTAGATTTACTTTTAGATTTAGAAAAATCGAATGAAGAGTATAAAAAAGGTCATTCCTTTAAACCCAAGTCCATTTTTTACCCTTTACAATCACAGGGGAACCACATACCGTTTTTTTACAAACTAGTAGAAAAAGAATTAATGGACTTGTGTAAAAAGGAAAATCAGATCTTGAAAAAGAATGCAAACCTTAATGAATTTGAGATGAAAGCATTGAATAGATTAAAAAAAAACCAATCAATAATCATTAGGGAAGCAGATAAGGGAGGCGGCATAGTCATTCAGGACAAAGATGATTATCTGGCAGAAGCCTATAGAATCCTGAATGACTCAGCCACCTATCTCAAACTAAGAAGTGATCCTACAAGCCGTTACACGAAAGATTTGAAACTCTTTCTAGAAGAAAGCTTACAAGCAGGTGTGATTACTAGGAATGAATATGATTTCCTTTTATTGGACAAATGTAGAGTGGCAATTTTCTATCACTTGCCAAAAGTCCACAAAAATTTAGAACATCCCCTGGGACGCCCAATCATTTCGGGCATAAACTCCCTAACAAGCAATTTATCCCAGTTTGTGGACTTCTACTTAAAACCTATGGTAATCACACTAAAATCTTATGTACGTGACACCCCACATATATTGTCCATTATGGACAATATTAAATGGGAACCAGATTATATCTGGCTGACATTGGATGTAGCATCTCTCTACACCTGCATCCCACATGATGCAGGTGTGGAAAGTATCAGATATAGTCTTGATAGACATGACCATCTCCCTTTAACACAGAGAGATTTCCTGCTAAAGGCAATAACATTCATTTTGCATAAAAATTATTTTCTATTTGGCAGAGAATATTTTTTGCAGGTTGGGGGCACAGCGATGGGTACTCGCTTTGCCCCCAACTATGCAAATTTATACATGGGAGGATAAATACATTTGGCAAAATAACCCTTTTAAAGATAACATCATAGTTTGGAAACGTTACATAGATGACGTAATTGTCATCTGGAAAGGGGAAATTAATGGAATTGAGTCATTCTTTGAATACGTGAACAAGAACGAATTCAATTTAAAGTTTACTAAAAATGTCAACAAATTACAAATAGAATTTTTAGATATTATTTTGTCGGGTAGTGGAGACACTATCATGACTAGTCTATTTAGAAAGGAGACAGACTCGAACAGTTACCTCCACGCCAGAAGTGGACATCACAAGAATTGGATAAGGAATATTCCTTATGGCCAATTTCAGAGGGTGAGGAGGAACTGTTCGAGTCTGGAATCTTACGATAGAGAATCAGAAATGCTAAAAACCAAATTCAGAGCGAAAGGTTATCAAGAGAATTTGGTGGAAAATGGGTATAAAAAAGCCCGTGAACTAGAACGCTGCAACCTATTAAAACAGAAAGGGAATAAAAATCAAACAATAAAGAATAATAATAAAAACAACCTGTTTTTGACAAAGTATAATGATAAAGCTTGGTGTATCAAGAAAGCAATCAGGAAACACTGGCATGTACTTCTGGAAGACACAGTCCTTAAAGATACTTTAGACATTGTTCCAACAGTGGTATTTAAGAAGAATCAAAATTTGAAAGATATTTTGGCTCCAAGTCGCTTAAGACAGGATGCTAAATCCAATTGGCTAAATAGAGCAAATTTTGGATTTTTTAAATGCAATCGTAAAAATTGCAATACATGCCCCATCATAGATACAAACAATAAACAAATAAAATCACAAGTTAATGGTTTCACAAAACCAATAAAAAGCTGTATGAATTGTCATTCTAAATACGTAGTATACGTATTAGAATGTGCTTGTCACTGTCAATATGTAGGCAGGACCAAAAGAACTGTGAAGAGGAGGGTCCTGGAACATATATCTAATATAGAGAAAGGTGACGTATCTCATGGAGTGACAGATCACTTCAGAAGGGTACATAATAATGACCCTTCCAGTCTTCGCTTCAAGGCTATTGAACAAGTTACATTAGACGAAAGAAGGGGAGATAGAATGTTACGCTTACGCCAAAGAGAGACCTTTTGGATTTACTCTCTCCAGACTATGGAACCCTTGGGTATGAACAGGGAAGTTGATATTCAGGCCTTTTTAACATAATATATAGTCTCCAAACTACAATAAAATTCTATGGATTAAGAACTAAATAAAACATGAGCACTGCGTGTGGAATTAGGTGTATCTCGCGAGTGTATATACATATATAAAAAAGTGTGTGTGGCACTCCTAAGCGTTTATACCTCTATTTACAGTATATATGGTATATGCATTTGTATATATATATATATATTATGTATACGTGTATATGCGTACATACATAGAGATGTGCGCATATATAGCACTAGTGCACATATAAATTAGAACCCTAAATAATTGCCTTGCTATTTTCTAATAAGTAAAGTTTTAATATAAAATATAATATACCTCCATAATAATAGATAATAAGATTTGGCCACTACATGAGACGTTTTCTGTCTAATTGACATATTTTATAAAGGTTAAAAGGTGTTTTAAAGTGTTAAAAGGTGCAATAAATCAAAATCAAAATTTCACAAACCAAAAAAATTAAATGTGCGGCATAACATTGAATAGTTCAACCTTAAGGGACAAACAAGAAGTGTAAGGACAAACTGCTAAATACATATATTACACATTGTTAATTTCAGTTTATTTTAACACTATACAACTGTTTAAGTTATTTGTATTAGTATTTGCTTTTACCAACAACTTGTGTGTGATTTTTTTAATCTTAATTAATCATTGTCTTAGCACTGTTTGATCCCCTATTTTAGGGTGATATAACTTTAAGTACATTTTTTTATTCACAGATAGATGTGTGTTGTTAAATAGGCCATTTTCAGAGATAAACTTGAACAATCCGGGTGCCTAAAAGCTATGTCTGTTATTACCAGCAAATCAGTGCTCAGGACGTAAGGTGGGAGTGTCCCTTAACGCTGACTACAAAAGTTCAGCTGGTAAGGTGGGCGTCATCAAGCCTCTGACGAAGCGGTTGTTTACCGTGAAACGCGTAAGGCCACGCCCACCTTACGTCACTGCCGACAGACACGCCGAGAGCTCTCTTTAAGCATTACAAGAGAAGCATAGCGGTATTTTACAGCTCTGAATAGAGCAGATTGTGCTATATTTACCTAAGTTCATCTGTGATTGCTAACAAGCATATGAGGAACTGTGACCACTATTACCGGAGAGAATAATACTAAGCCTCATCTACGGAATTGAGATTTGAGGACTGCCTTTACAGCCCGGCGTTTTCCAGGCTATAAGTGGGGACACTTTGAGTATCCAATTGCCTTATCTTACCTCATTTCGATTGAGGTCATATTTGTGAGTAAGGAATACCCTCCACAGCTTATCTTGTATTTTAAATGTTTGTGTAAATAAACCCAATTGATCTGCACTATGAGAGGTGTCTCTGTGCGCTTGTCTTTTTAGATATCTACAGCTGTACTACATCACTCAATCAGAACCTTGGGTGTATCCTTGACGAGCTGCACTGAAATCATCTCCCTGCACATTTTCCACAGGAATATCATCAGAAGGATAAGACTGTCTTTTTTTAAATTCTAAATGATTCTATAATTGTTTTCAAAATTATTTTATAATGTTTTTTACTTTATATTTCATGTATATCTGAATATTTTATATAGATTTAAATATAGGCTCACTTTTCACTGACAATAGTGATTAATTTTCAGGTTGTTTATTATAACACACTTGAAATTAGATCTGTTTCTAGAGAAACAATAGAACTATTAAGTTAATCTATTGTATTCTCTACAACTATTTTAAACTAGTACAATCATTTTAAAACTAGTACATATAAGTGTGCGCAACTTTTCTTTTATTTTCTAAAGGCAAGATTCACTAGTTGAGTCCTCTTTTGGAATTTAAACTAATTCATATATATATATATATATATATATATATATATATATATATATATATATATATATATATATATATATATATGTCTCAATTAAGTGACCTAGATTTGCCATTTAAAAAAAAAAAAATATGAATGATTAATTATAGGTAAATTATATACCAATAGTGCATTGATATAGTAGATAAATTATAATACGATAAAAAATATGAAATAAAGTTGTGCTCATAAGTTTACATACCTTTACAGAATTTATGATTTCCTGGCAATTTTTCAGAGCATATGAATGATAACACAGAAACTTTTCATTCACTCATGGTTAGTGTTTGGCTGAAGCCATTTATTATCAATCAACTGTGTTTACTCTTTTTAAATCATAATGACAACAGAAACTACCCAAATGACCCTGACCAAAAGTTTACATACCCTGGTGATTTTGGCCTGATAACATGCACACAAGTTGACACAAATGGGGTTTGAATTACTATTAAAGGTAACCATCCTCACCTGTTTGTTTGTAATAAGTGTATGTGTATAAAAGGTCAATGAGTTTCTAGACTCCTGACAGACCCTTGCATCTTTCATCCAGTGCTGCACTGACGTTTCTGGATTCAGAGTCATGGGGAAAGCAAAAGAATTGTCAAAGGATCTGCGGGAAAAGGTAGTTTAACTGTATAAAACAAGAAAGGGATATAAAAAGATATCCAAGGAATTGAGAATGCCAATCAGCAGTGTTCAAACTCTAATCAAGAAGTGGAAAATGAGGGGTTCTGTTGAAACCAAACCACGGTCAGGTAGACCAACTAAACTTTCAGCCAAAACTGCCAGGAAAATTGATCGGGATGCAAAGAAAAACAGACTTTATTTAAAAGCAATCACTTTTAAATAAAGTCTGTTTTTATTTCACCAGACTTGCCACGGTATTTTAATTTTGACAATAATACATATACATTTATTACCGCACTTGTATATGTTAGTTTATTTACACTGACTCATAGAGGAAACAGCGATATATAATATATACCTAGACACTTTTATCCCCATTGACCGGGTGTTTGCTGGAGGCATTCGAGTGTCCCACAGAGGAGATTACGGGCCATTGGTCACTAGATGCTGGAGGTTCCAGAGACGTGCTAACACAGAGGAGCCGTGCTGTTATACCTTGAGCAGTTAGCTGGGCGACTGTTGAGAGCCCAGAAGGCATTTTGAGCACTGGCACAGTGCTTTGGATCCAGTAAGTAGGGGAATTTTGGAGTGGGGAGACACCAGACCCATTTGACCCTGCACTATTGTGGCGCCTTCTTTCTATTTCTCATTACAAGGCCAAGCCGACCTGTCATTGGCTACAGCAGAATAAAGTGAAGGTTCTGGAGTGGCCAACTCAGTCTCCTGACCTCAATATCATTGAGCCCCTCTGGGGAGATCTCAAACCTGCAGTCCATGCAAGACAGCCCAAGAATTTACAGGGACTGGAGGGTTTTTGCCAGGAAGAATGGGCAGCTTTACCATCTGAGAAGATAAAGAGCCTCATCCACAAATACCACAAAAGACTTCAAGCTGTCATTGATGTTAAAGGGGGCAATACACGGTATTAAGAACTGGGGTATGTAAACTTTTGATCAGAGTAATTTGGGTAGTTTCTGTTGTCATTATGATTTAAAAAGAGTAAACATAGTTAATTGATAATAAATGGCTTCAGCCAAACACTAATCATGAGTGAAAGAAACGTTTTTGTGTTATCATTCATATTCTCTGAAAAATCGCCAAGAAATCATACATTCTGCCAGGATGTGTAACCTTATGAGCACAACTGTGTGTGTATATATATATATATATATATATATATATATATATATAAAAGCAAAAAGAGTCAGTTGCACTCTCACAAACAGTTCTCCAAGGGCCAGGGTGCTAGAGTAGATGAAATGTAGCAAAACAGGAAACAGCACTCTCTGGACTTAAGTATAAAACAAATAGTTTATTCGGTAACGTTTCGGGGAATGCTCCCCTTCATCAGACCGAGGCTTCAGCCAAACACTAATCATGAGTGAAAGAAACGTTTTTGTGTTATCATTCATATTCTCTGAAAAATCGCCAAGAAATCATAAATTCTGCCAGGATGTGTAACCTTATGAGCACAACTGTGTGTGTATATATATATATATATATATATATATATATATATATATATATATATATATATATATATATATATATATATATATATATATATAAAAGCAAAAAGAGTCAGTTGCACTCTCACAAACAGTTCTCCAAGGGCCAGGGTGCTAGAGTAGATGAAATGTAGCAAAACAGGAAACAGCACTCTCTGGACTTAAGTATAAAACAAATAGTTTATTCGGTAACGTTTCGGGGAATGCTCCCCTTCATCAGACCGAGGTTTGATGAAGGGGAGCATTCCCCGAAACGTTACCGAATAAACTATTTGTTTTATACTTAAGTCCAGAGAGTGCTGTTTCCTGTTTTGCTATATATATATATATATATATATATATATATATATATATATATATATATATATATATATATATATATATATATATATATATATATATATATACACACATATACACACACACAACACATAAAGACACCCAGCACTCACCAACTAGCTCACAGCTAAGATTTAAAATCACAACTGGAAAGGTAAGTTACCGCATCTGGCCAAATTGGAAAAGCTCAGGCACCTCGTCAAGGTCCTTTCCACTGCCTGAGTCAATAACACAGCCACACAATGCACGCTCACAAAGTCAAACAAACTGAGAACAAAGAAGGGGTGCACAGGTATATGTAATCACCCAGAGAAATACAAAACATGGAAGGAGACTGCACTCCAAGACTGGACCGGGTACACATCTAATGACTCAGCAACATCCCAGCCCTGGGTGCTTAAATAGCACTCCCAAAAAGCTGTGCTGTCACCAGAGTCAGGCAGTTAACCCCAGTCCGGAATGGGTGCAAGAAACATAGGGGGATTACAAACAAATAATAATACAACACATAAAGACACCCAGCACTCACCAGCTAGCTCACAGCTAAGATTTAAAATAACAACTGGAAAGGTTAGTTACCGCGTCTGGCCAAATGGGAAAAGCTCATATATATAATATGATATCATATAAATATACACACACACATATATATATATACTCCTACTATTCTGCCCTTAATCTTTATAAGCAACAATATTTTTCTAATTTCATCTCTACTCTTTCCTCTAACCCTAAACGTCTGTTCAACACGTTCAACACTCTTCTCCGCCCACCCCCACCTCCTAACACAACCTCTCTCTCAGCTCAAGATTTTGCAAGCCACTTCAACAACAAAATTGACTCCATCAGAAGTGAAATCAGCTCTCAACATACTTCCAATCTCCCACCCCCTCAAAAGCTCACGATCACCCAAAACCCAAATATCCAAAAATGCAGCTCTTTTGCCCCTGTTAATGAGGATGAAGTTTCTGCCCTTATACTGTCCTCCCACCTCACTACCTGTCCCCTCGACCCCATCCCCTCACAGCTACTCCCCTCCCTCTCTTCTACCCTCACCCCCATACTCACACACATTTTCAACCTCTCCCTCAGCACTGGTATATTTTCATCATCTCTAAAACATGCACTGGTCACACCTATCCTCAAAAAACCTTCCCTTGATCCAACCTCCCCTTCCAATTACCGCCTTATTTCCCTACTCTCTCTTGCCTCAAAGCTCCTCGAAAAGCTAGTTTACGCACGTCTATCCCATTTCCTTACACTAAACTCTCTTCTTGATCCACTGCAATCTGGATTTCGTTCCCATCACTCTACAGAGACAGCAATTGTCAAGGTTACCAATGACCTACTTACAGCAAAATCCAAAGGCCACTTCTCTCTGCTTATCCTCCTTGACCTGTCTGCAGCCTTTGACACTGTTGACCACCCTCTTCTGCTCCAAACCCTCCAATCCTTCAGCATCTGTGACACAGCTCTCTCATGGTTCTCTTCCTATCTGACTAACCGTACATTTAGTGTAGCCTTCTCCGGAGCATCCTCTGCCCCGTTACCACTTTCTGTTGGGGTACCTCAAGGCTCTGTCCTTGGTCCCCTTCTCTTCTCAATCTACACGTCGTCACTGGTTCCTTAATAAAGTCCCATGGGTTTCAATACCATTTGTATGCCGATGACACCCAAATCTACCTCTCTGCACCAGACCTACCTCCTTCCTTACTAACCCATGTCACTAACTGTCTTTCTCACATCTTATCTTGGATGTCCTCTCACTACCTTAAGCTAAATCTCTCCAAAACTGAACTCCTTATTTTTCCCCCTTCTTCCAATGTCTCCACCCCCAAAATTTCTATAACTGTTGATAATTCCATCATTACCCCTACCCCGCTCGCCCGATGTCTTGGGGTCACACTTGACTCAGATCTTTCCTTCACTCCTCACATCCAGTCCTTGGCTAAAGCCTGCCGCCTCCACCTTAAAAACATTGCTAAAATTAGACATTTCCTTACACAAGATACAACCAAGATTTTAATCCACTCTCTCATCCTTTCCCGCCTCGACTACTGCAATTCCGTCCTCTCTGGTCTACCTAGCTGCTGCATAGCTCCTTTACAATCCATTATGAATGCCTCTGCCAGGCTCATCCTCCTTACTCGTCGCTCTTTATCTGCTGCACCTCTCTGCCAATCCCTTCACTGGCTTCCTCTTGCCTCTAGGATTAAACATAAAATCCTCACCCTGACATATAAAGCTCTCAACTGCACTGCTCCCCCCTACATCTCAGAACTTGTCTCTAGATACTCTCCCTCCCGTCCCCTTCGATCAGCTCAGGATCTCCTCCTCTCTTGTTACTTCCTCACATTCACGTTTACAGGACTTCTCCAGACTGGCCCCATCTTGTGGAATTCCCTGCCTCGCTCCATAAGACTCTCCCCTAGTTTTAACAGCTTCAAGCACTCCCTAAAAACTCTACTATTCAGGAATGCACACAACCAACACTAACCTTTCCTAACGCCATTGCTTTCCCATTGAACCCCTTAGATTGTAAGCCTATGGGCCCAGCTGTTTACAGATCGCTTCATAAGAGCCGACTACAACAGTGAAACTCTCGGCAGGGCCCTCTTACCCACTTGACCCCTACAAAAGCTGTCCTGTACACCGGCTATGTTTACAGCGCTGCGGAATCTGTTGGCGCTTTACAAATACCTAATAATAATAATAATAATAATAATAATAATAATATATATATACAGTAGATAGATAGATAGATAGATAGATAGATAGATAGATAGATAGATAGATAGATGTCTCCATTCAAATTATTTTCAAAGTTATCATAGGAATATAATACACACACACATATATATATATATATATTTTTTAACAACATACATTTAACGTATGTTATGTTGTATAAGTATTTCTTTACTCAGTAAATGTTAAATTAAATATTAATCTGGACAAGGAGAGACAAATACTATACAAAGCAAATAAAATATACATGAGTTGTGCTGTTTACATGCTGATACATTTTTTCAAAACCTTTATTGAATGATTGTTCAATTTCATTTTATGTTTGTTTACAGCTGAATTAAAATATATTTACTTGTGATTACTTTTGTTTGTTTCTGAAGTGCTGGAACTTAAATGCAGTATAATATATCTATTTCTTAGACAAGCAGTTTCTCACTAATCGCTCTAAAACAGTAAAAAAAAAAAATCCCAAATCAAAATGTATTTTGCAAAGTTGTTGCTACACACTTGATTCATTTATGCTACAAAAACAATCAATGAAAAATTTTTTTTGTTTTGTTTTGTTTTTTGGTAGAATTTTCACCAACACAAACTACTAAAATAGCTACAGTATAACATAAAATATTTTGCAATATCGAAAATTTTAAATAAAAAGTATTCAAATAAAACGAGGATTGAGTCCTTGTTGAGGTGCGCAGGTATGAGATGCAAAGCACATAAAACAGAACCAGTCTCGGGGGAGGCAAGGTAATACCACACCACAGGCCACCCGATCTAACGGCAGCACTCCCAAAGGTAGGATAATGGCAGATATCTGTAGGAGCAGAGAACAGAAAGAGGCGCCTTATGGGACAGTATCGTGGTGTCGCTAATATGCAGGTAGAGGCAGACAGCACACACAGATGGAAAAATACTCACAAGTGAGGCGGCATAAACGTATGCCAAACTAAACAAGACGGAACCTTAGTCGCCCGCCAGACGGTCCAATAGGAGGAAGGCTCTCGCGTTCCAGTGGTCCAATCCGCTACGGCGGACAAAAACAGACGTCAGATGCCCACAGCGTCTGTGGGAGGATCAATGGCTCAGAGTCCTTAGTGTAAGTGGCAAAATATCGCTCCACACATAGGATCAGATAGTAGACGGTGAGAGCGGGGTTATCGTAAAATAAATTTTTATTGATAAAATTGAATTTAAAACTGTTTAAAATACAAAGAAACAGCAATGCGTTTCTCGACCTTCCGGTCGTTTCATCAGGCTGATATTCACTTTGAAAACCCCGCTCTACTTAACATAATGATCATCCAATCACAGCCCGGTCTATTGTCCACACCCATCATCGAACCAATCGTAAATTGTGATTGGTATCTATGGTGACAATCGCACCTGTTCTGTAATCAGAGATGAAGAGTGTAAAAGACGATAATACCGACTGTGATCCGTATACATACATAGCCAAGGAATGACTGTAATGTCGATATGTAATGAATTCTTATATAATTCTAATAAAAATATCGAGAGATACTGGAAATTAGCAGTTGTTACTATTGTATAAAAAGAGGTGTTTGGCTGAAAGAATGTGACAGAATTGTGTCTGTGTTTCTCCTGTGTAATAGTTACGATGTGTGATAGTTTCGATGACGAAAGGAAGTTTAAAATATCATATAAACCACCATAACATACAGATGCAGTATTATTGTACCATCTGTAAGCTAATGCAATAAAAACTTAATTGTAGGGCATGAGTAAATTAATATTCATAAACCTGTTGGTGATAAAACTACATATTTAAAGGGACCATGTTTTCTAATGAATAATAATGTAATAGCATATTTAAAGAGACCATGTGTTCTAATCAATGGATATAATAATTTATTATTCATATGTGTTGAAGGTGTAATGTATATTGACAAATAAATTTGATAGATAGGTATCTATAGGTATATTATTATAATAGCCTCCACATATTTGAATGGCCTATATGTTCTAACAGATAGATATCAATGTATGGTCATAGATGATTGTGTCTCTAAATCTAAATATGATTAACTTGTAAAGTGTTCATAATAATCAAACCAGTTATATCTAGTTGGTCCGAGATCATGGACGTCTATTCCAATGAGGATAATTGGTTGGTAATAAATAACCTACAACAAAATCAGGCAGAGGGACTATAGAGATGGACCTTTATGAGAAGGCTGCCAAATCGACACATAAATTGAGACCATCAGGATACATGCTTTTCAGCAGATGGATCCAATAAGTCTCCCTCTGTCTGAGCCTAAAAAACCGGTTATAAAGATGAGATTTAGGAATGAATTCTATGGGATTGACAGAATAACAATTAAGATCTCCCCTATGTACATCATTACAGTGTCTTGATACACTATGAAGTCTGTAGTTATTCTTCATATTTCGATGGTGTTCAGACCATCTGGTGCTAAGATATCTACAGGTACGCCCTACGTATTGTACCCCACAGACACATGTAAGTAGATAAACTACATAAAAGGAAGCACAAGAAGCACGGCCAATGATGGTATAGGATTTGTGGGTGATACTCGACCTAAAGGTTTTTTGCCGATCACCAATGAAAATACACATCTTACAGCGGGCTCGTCTGCACTTATAAGACCCATGTTGTAAATTGTTCCTATTATTTCCCGGGGAAGGTTGTCTATGTTTGACAATCTTGCTCGGAGCCAACATTGTTTTGAGGGTTGGTGCCCTTCTATAGACTATTCTGGGTTTGTCGTCCAAAGTTCTTTTCAAAATAGGGTCTTTAAGTAATATTTGCCAATGACGTGTGACAATCTCTCTAATTAGATTATGATTAGAGTTGAATTGGGTAATGAACAACGGATCTTTATGAAAGGTACTGTTATTTATTGGTTCTAATCGTGCATTGGACTCAGTGAAATACAATTCTCTATTGTCATTTTTGGCTCTCAAGTAGCCATTTTCGATGATAGAATTAGGGTAATGTTTCTCCCTAAAGCGTTCCTTCAAGGTAAGGCTTTGTGTTTCATAGTCTGCCATAGAACTACAGTTACGGCGCACTCTTTTGAACTGACCATAGGGGACGTTCAATTTCCACGGCTGATAGTGACAGCTCTTAAAGTCGAGGTAGCTATTACAATCTACTGCCTTAAAGTGGGTGGTGCTAGTCACTTGGCCCTCAGTAAAACTAAGATTAAGATCTAAGTACACTATTGATTGCCTCTCAATAGTACTGGTAAACACTAGGCCTCTATTGTTGGTGTTTAGATGTTCAACAAAAGATTCAGCACTGGACGGTTCGCCCCTCCAAATAAAGATAAGGTCATCTATATATCTTCCATAGTATACCAGGTTCGCCCCATAAGTATTCAAGACTGATGAAATAATTCAATATCCTAACACTAATGAATATAATACTGTATAATATAATATAATATAATATATATATATATATATAATTGCTATTTTTTTTAAAAATTTACCTGGTATCCTAAGGTTATAAAGCCCAACATTAACAATTGAAATTTCCTTTAAAGGGACATGATACTTAAAGTGATTGTAAAGTTGTGCCTCTTTGAGCGCTCCTTTAGATTGCCTATCTTTTAATTAGTAGAGTTTGTGTTTTTTTTTTTTTTTAATGCAATATAATTTTTATTTATCATCTACACTTTTAGTCTTACCATGCCTTGCTCCACCCCATTCTACTTCACGCTCTAAGCTCTGTCTGATGTAGAGAGCGGTCTCACACGGTAATGCACTTTTACTTTTAAACTCTGTGAAATAACTTGAGTATGCGCTTTAGATAGAAGAGTGGTTTTGCTAAAGTCCTGGTAACCTAGCGGCCAGGGTTTCAACTGGATGCCAATGAAAACATAATCGGGAAAAAAAGGACACAGAGCCGGCTGGAATAGGGGACACTCACTCAAATTGAAACATTTAAGTATTAAGAACTTTAATTTTATTGGGGGGAAAAAAATGGATGAATAAAACTGTTTGTTTTAAAAGATATAACAAATGTAACTTTGAACATTACGTTACTTGACAATCACTTTATGCATTATAAAAAAAAGAAATTGCAATAAATTATAATTTTTTTGAGTGTGTTTATTGTAATTTAGATTTTGTTTTCCCAATATCTTGTAATGGCTGGTTATTTCTTACACACCCAGCAACGGTCGTGTGATAAATTAGAGCTCCACTTGTAATCTAGCACTTACTTAGCATGTATATAATTTGTAAAGTGATGCTTAACTGATTAATACATTGCATATGCAAAAAACTGTTTTGCCTTGAAATAGAGCATCCAACTCTTTGTCACTCTGCTTTTATAGTCATACTCAAATTCACATATACATTGTTGTAAGTGAATATATTGAATTACACAATTTGCGCAGGTTGTTTAACGTGATGCAGATGTTTGGAGTCTAGCAGTGCTTTGGATGGACACAGAGGTCTGCTGTCTAGGAGGAAGCTATAGCATCCCACAGTGAGACAGCAGAATGGATTAAGGAATACTGCAAAGAGGAGATATGATCTGTGAAACACACGGTTTGTCTGTATGCAGCATCCCACTGCATCATTTCATGTTAATAAAATCACATCCGATACCTGAGGTGCATCTAAACAGCTGCAGAAGCAAAGCAACTATAGAAAAAATATACTTATATGGGTCACATTGTCTGTTGGCTGCTAAATATGGACAAATGAACTGCATCAGTCATAGGGGATAAATTAATTATTTATTTTACTTTATGATTAGTACAAATATATATATATATATATAAGGGACTCACAGAGAGGTGAGCAGATACAGAGTGGCAGGAAATTTAGATTTGCCTGGCAGAGGCATTTAGGATGGATTGAAGAGAGAGAGAGGTTGGAAAGAGGAAAGCCAGTAAGGAGGTTACTACATTAGTCAAGTTGGGAAATTACATGGAGTGGAGTAGTTGCTTAGTTGTGTCAGCGCTCAGAAACGGGCGAATTTTAGAAATAATTACATTGGTGGTTGTGGCAGGATGAAGAGAGCAATTGGATGTGGGGGATGAAGGACAGATTGGAGTCAAGTGCATCTCCAAGGCAGTGGACTTAGGTTGATGGGGAGATAGTTATACCGATAAATGTGATAGAAAAGTCAGAAATCAGAGTGGAGCTGGGGGGTGGGGCAAGGATCTCAGTCTTGGAAATGTTAATCTTTAGGTGGTGAGAGGCCATCAGGGAAGAAATGCCAGCTGTCACTGATGTGAGAGAGGACAGAGGGCAAGAGAGCAGGGGTGGAGAGGTGGATCTAAGTGTCATCCACATATAGGTGATATTTAAAGCTATAGCTACTGATAAATTTACGCAGTGAGGAAGTATTAATAGAGAAGAGTAGATCACCCAGGACAGAGCCTTGAGGTACTCCAAACAACAGAGGCAATAAAGAGCAGGAGCCACCAGCAAATGACATAGAAAAGGACTTGTTAGAGAGATTAGAGAGAGCAGTGTCACAGAGACCAAGAGAGCTGAGAGTCTTTAGGAGTAAGGGGTGATGTGTTGAAGGAAGCAGAGAGATAAAGTAAGATAAGTATAGAGTAGCCATTACTTTTTGCAAAAAGAAGATCATTTTGGTAAGGGCAGTTTCAGTTGTGTATTAGGGACTGAAGCCAGATTGCAGGGGGTCAAGCAAGGAGTTGGAAGACAGGAAATGGGTTAGATGGTCTCAAACTAGTTTTTCCAGGGAATCTTTCTCAAAAACAATCCTTTATTATACCACATGGAAGGGCTCTGTTCCTTCTTAGGCATTTCACTCTAAATGAAGCACTAAATCATAGATTAAGTTTGACTTTACAGTTCCTTTAATATCACACTTAAAGGCACAGTCAAGGTTAAAATAAAGTTGTCTTTACTAGATTCCTAAATACAATATAGGATATTTCGTTTTTAAGCATCCAAACCTACCTTTTCTCAGGTGTCCTCATCCACTCCATATGTATCCACTATTCTTATTTTAATAAACAGTGAGTGATAAAGCCAATCAAAAGTTGACCGCTCACCTCTATTAATTTTAGATGTATAAACTCGTAACTACAAGAAACATAAAAACATTGATGTTTGTGCTGTCTAAAATCATTAAAGGTGACCAGTTGCCTTCAGGTTAGCTGGCCCATTCACTGCTCAATAAAGTATAATAAGTGAGAGCATTGGTGGCACCTTCTAATTCTATTTCTAATGGAATTATTTTTATCAAAAAGGTGTGTTATATAGTAATGGTGTTTAGGAACCTGTGATTTAAAATAAAATAAAAAAACAACTTGCTTATATTACCAAACTTACCTCTTTCTCTTAGTCTTTGTTGTAACTTAGAGCTTTTTCATGAGCACCTACTGAGTTAGACTCAGGAGTGTGCATGTGTGTTCAATTACCTTTTTATTCTCTAATAGAACACCCAGTCATGTTCAGCAAGTTTTGTGGTGGCATACAATCTCTATCAGGGTTGCCACCTCAGCCATGTTCTCCTGGACACTTAAGAGTCACACATGGGGCAGGGTGTGCAGGGAGGAACATGTATTGTGTTTTTGGACAGCACTATCTATATGCACTATTCATATTCCTCCCTGCACACCCTGCCGCATGTGTAACTCACAAGTGTCAAGAAAAACATGGCTGATGTGGCAATCTTAGTCTCTATGAATGTCCTACATCCTGCTTTTCCATACTAATCTGGGAGAGATATACAGTTCTGAGTGTCAGTATTGCACCCAGGCCATAAGGTGAACAACAGTCATTTTTTTTTCTTTATTTTTATTCAATTAATTTAATGTATTTTCAGTTTGTGTCTTCCCTTTCTTTCAATAAATATTTAAGCTGTGTATTCCAAGTATTTTGTATTTGTCAACAGTAATAATGTATAATATAAAAGATACATAGACTAGTTTCTTTAAAATGTTACATTCAGTTCAAACAGCAGCTGCATGCCAAATAATGTTATAAGTACTGAAACAGCAATGGATACAACGTATAAAGTGTAAAAAAAAAAGTACAAGAAAGGATAAAATCTTATAGAAAAAGTAAACAATTCTGACAGTGCACTGAAACAGAAGCAATAGAAATATCGAAGATGCTAAGGGCATAAATAATATAGTGAAATCCACTTATATACCATAGTTATATTAAAGAAATATCCCCGATACAGAAAAAGGGTACGAGTTCATATAAATTCATGTGAACATCTGTTGTACTAAAATCATAAAAGTCTGGTGCTTGATATAAAGGACAAGAAAAAACCTGGTACTTTCTCGCATTTGAAAAATAAAATAATTATTCCCTTACTATTTGTAATACTATTCAAATAAGTCTGTAGAATGGATGTGAAAAGTGTAATATTATGTAATTATGTATTAAAGGGATGTGAAACCCAAACATTTTATTTTGTGATTCGGATAGAACATAAACTTTTAACAAAGCTTCTAATTTACTTCTATTATCAAATTTGCTTCGTTCACATGATATTCTTTCTTAAAGAGATACCTAGGTAGCATCTGGAGCACTGCATGACAAAAAATAGTGCTGCCCTCTAGTGCTCTTACAAATGGATAACATTAGTACTACATGACAGGAAATAGCGCTGCCCTCTAGTGCTCTTGCTAATGTATAACATTAGTACTACATGACAGGAAACAGTGCTGCCATCTAGTGCTCTTGCTAATGTATAACATTAGTACTACATGACAGGAAATAGTGCTGCCATCTAGTGCTCTTGTTAATGTATAACATTAGTACTGCATGACAGGAAATAGTGCTGCCATCTAGTGCTCTTGCTAATGTATAACATTAGTACTACCTGACAGTAAATAGTGCTGCCCTCTAGTGCTCTTGCTAATGTATAACATTAGTACTACATGATAGGAAACAGTGCTGCCATCTAGTGCTCTTGCTAATTTATAACATTAGTACTACATAACAGGAAATAGTGCTGCCATCTAGTGCTCTTGCTAATGTATAACATTAGTACTACATGACAGGAAATAGTGCTGCCATCTACTGTTCTTGCTAATGTATAACATTAGTTCTACATGACAGGAAATAGTGCTGCCATCTAGTGCTCTTGCTAATGTATAACATTAGTACTACATGACAGGAAATAGTGCTGCCATCTAGTGCTCTTGCTAATGTATAACATTAGTACTACATGACAGGAAACAGTGCTGCCATCTAGTGCTCTTGCTAATGTATAACATTAGTACTACATGTCCGGAAATAATGCTGCCATCTAGTGCTCTTGCTCATTTATAACATTAGTACTACATGACAGGAAATAGTGCTGCCATCTAGTGCTCTTGCTAATGTATAACATTAGTACTACATGACAGGAAATAGTGCTGCCATCTAGTGCTCTTTCTAATGTATAACATTAGTACTACATGTCAGGAAATAATGCTGCCATCTGGTGCTCTTGCTAATGTGTAACATTAGTACTACATGACAGGAAATAGTGCTGCCCTCTAGTGCTCTTGCTAATGTATAACATTAGTACTACATGACAGGAAATAGTGCTGCCCTCTAGTGCTCTTGCTAATGTATAACATTAGTACTACATGACAGGAAATAGTGCTGCCCTCTAGTGCTCTTGCTAATGTATAACATTAGTACTACATGACAGTAAATAGTGCTGCCATCTAGTGCTCTTGCTAATGTATAACATTAGTACTACATGACAGGTAATAGTGCTGCCATCTAGTGCTCTTGCTAATGTATAACATTAGTACTACATGACAGGAAATAGTGCTGCCATCTAGTGCTCTTGCTAATGTATAACATTAGTACTACATGACAGGAAATAGTGCTGCCATCTAGTGCTCTTGCTAATGTATAACATTAGTACTACATGACAGGAAATAGTGCTGCCATCTAGTTCTCTTGCTAATGTATAACATTAGTACTACATGACAGGAAACAGTGCTGCCATCTAGTGCTCTTGCTAATGTATAACATTAGTACTACATGACAGGAAATAGTGCTGCCATCTAGTGCTCTTGCTAATGTATAACATTAGTACTACATGACAGGAAATAGTGCTGCCCTCTAGTGCTCTTGCAAATGGATAACATTCTTGCTAAACTGCTGCCATATAGTGCTCCAGAAATGTGCCAGCTCCTTAGCCTATGTCCCTGCTTTTCAACAAAATATACAGAGAGAACTAAGAAAAATTAATAATAATAGGCAGTTTACATAGAGAATGCATTTCTAAGAGACTTTTTAATTTACTTCTATCAATTTCAATTTGTTTCCTTGGTATCCTTTGTTGAAAAACATACCTAGGTAGACTCAGGAGCAGAAATTTACAACCGGGAGCTAGCTGCTGATTGGTGGTTACTATATATATATATATTCTTTTTTTAATCTCCATAACAGCACAGTTAACATCCCATAGTGGCTGTTGATTAATTAAATTCATAATGGGTTAATAGAGTGCATGTGTGTTTGTTATAACTGGATAGAATGATGTTTCTGATAAGAGTTAAAAAACTGAATGCCATGATTGGTGTAGCCAGCAATCAGCAAGCGCAAGTGCTACCTAGGGTTCTGAACCAAAAATGGACAGGCTGCTAAGCTTACATTCTTGCTTTTTCAAACTAAGATAGCAAGAGAATGAAGAATAAAGAAGTAAACTAGAAAGTTGCTTAAAGGGACAGCATACAGTAATTTTCATATAACTGCATGTAATAGACACTACTATAAAGAATAATATTCACAGATACTGATATAAAAATCCAGTATACAACCGTTTAAAAACTTACTTAGAAGCTTCCAGTTTAGCTCTGTTTAAAAGGTTACTGGAACACCCACTGCAAGTGGGAAATAGTAGACACTCCCCCTCCCCCTTCCTTTGCATATGAAACAGAAGCAAGCTGGAGTAAGTATACATCAGTATTTTCCTTAAACTTTGGGGCTTGTTTATGAGTCTGAAAATCAGAGCAATGTTATTTAAAAATAAACAAAACTATACATTTTAAAAAAACAAAAAACTGTATGGGCTATATAAATGAATCATCTACAAAACATGTATGCAAAGAAAAATGTAGTGTATAATGTCCCTTTAAATTTGCATGTTCTATCTGAATCATGAAAGAAAAATATTGGGTTTAATATCCCTTTAATTATATCTAAAACAGCATCTGACCATTTCAGGATGTATTGCACGTGCACAAGATAATAGAATTATACCAGATCCTCATGCAATACTCGTCTATACATCCCTAAAAAGCCAGGTTTGTACTTTATCAGTGACCTTTGGCTGCTGCATTTGATGAGTCTAATTAGTCGCTAATGTTTGGTTGGGAGGATTATTATTGTTAATGTACAATATAGTCTATTCTGCTTACTATTCTCTGTCTAGTCTTTGCATTAAAGGGACATTAAACCATACATTTTCCTTTCATGGTTCAGATAGAACATACTTTTTAACAACTTTCCAATTTATTTCTATTATCAAATTGTCTTTGTTTTTTGTTATCCTTTGTTGAAAATCAGGAATGTAAGCTCAGGAGTGTGCAGGTGTCTGCAGAACTATATGGCAGCAGTTTTTCAACAATGTTATACATTAGCAAGAGCACTAGATGGCAGCAGATATATAACAATGTTATACATTAGCAAGAGCACTAGATGGCAGCAGTTTTATAACAATGTTATACATTAGCAAGAGCACTAGATAGCAGCAGTTTTATAATAATGTTATAGATTAGCAAGAGCACTAGATGGCAGCAGTTTTATAACAATGTTATACATTAGCAAGAGCACTAGATGGCAGCAGTTTTATAACAATGTTATACATTAGCAAGAGCACTAGATGGCAGCAGTTTTATAACAATATTATACATTAGCAAGAGCACTAGATGGCAGCAGTTTTATAACAATGTTATACATTAGCAAGAGCACTAGATGGCAGCAGTTTTATAACAATGTTATACATTAGCAAGAGCACTAGATGGCAGCAGTTTTATAACAATGTTATACATTAGCAAGAGCACTAGATGGCAGCAGTTTTATAACAATGTTATACATTAGCAAGAGCACTAGATGGCAGCAGTTTTATAACAATGTTATACATTAGCAAGAGCACTAGATGGCAGGAGTTTTATAATAATGTTATAGATTAGCAAGAGCACTAGATGGCAGCAGTTTTATAACAATGTTATACAGTAGCAAGAACACTAGATGGCAGCAGTTTTATAATAATGTTATACATTAGCAAGAGCACTAGATGGCAGGAGTTTTATAATAATGTTATAGATTAGAAAGAGCACTAGATGGCAGCAGTTTTATAACAATGTTATACATTAGAAAGAGCACTAGATGGAAGCAGTTTTATAATAATGTTATACATTAGCAAGAGCACTAGATGGCAGCAGTTTTATAACAATGTTAAACATTAGCAGGAGCACTAGATGGCAGCAGTTTTATAACAATGTTATACATTAGCAAGAGCACTAGATGGCAACAGTTTTATAATAATGTTATACATTAGCAGGAGCACTAGATGGCAGCAGTTTTATAATAATGTTATACATTAGGAGCACTAGATGGTAGCAGTTTTATAATAATGTTATACATTAGCAGGAGCACTAGATGGCAGCAGTTTTATAATGTTATACATTAGCAGGAGCACTAGATGGTAGCAGTTTTATAACAATGTTATACATTAGCAAGAGCACTAGATGGCAGCACTATTTCCTGTCATGTAGTGTGCCAGACATGTGCCCGCTTCCTATCTAGATATCTCTTCAACAAAGAATAACAAGTGAACAAAACAATTCTGATAATAGAAGTAAATTCGAAACTTTTTTTTAATTGTATGCGAATACATCATTCTGTCTAGCGTTTATTCAGTGTCTCATTTCTCTTAAACAGTGAGAGACATTGCAGGACAAAGTACCTAAATTGTTATATGCCTGCAAATCAAATGCTCTAACACATTAGAGAATGTCCCTTTAAGGGTTGGTGCATAGACTATAAATAGTTTTATTCCTATTAACTTTATTAAAGAATATATAAAAAGACCCTGTGATATGGTCTGAAATACTGTTCTTTTTAGATGGAGCAGATATAAAGCAAGTGATTAGCTGTTTCACACCTGAGAATCCTTGATACTCTGTTTAATTTTGGAGATAATTGTAACATTCTGTATTATGGGAAACAGCAGGATATGCCATGGTGCAAATGATTGAGATTTAATGTAATTCTATACAGCAATAAACAGTCACGTTACAGGTCACATTGTTTTAGACCTGATGAAGTGTAGCTCAGTCAGGTGTTGGAAAGCAGCTATATTGGGATGTGTTTTATTAAACTATGTAAATGAAATGAACACATTTTCACCTTGCCCCTATATGTAGATTGCTGTCTTCTGATAGCACCAGGGCTTTACACTGGAAGCAGGATATATTTTATTCAAAGGCTAATATTTTATTTTAGTATTTAGTAGCTATTATATTTACTTCTCATCGCTGTTGTAGTTAAATGGATATCCATTAAATAAACAAATATTATCCCATATATGCTTTATTAAGACAACCAAAATTCTTTTAAACCTAGAGTATTTGTAGTATTTTGTCTAGTGTACAAAGCACAAAATGTAAAGTAATGAGAGTTTACTGTAATGTTTCATCACTAAGCAAACAAGGAAATCACCCCTCTGAGATAGGGTGTCCTTAGGCAGCTGCATGCATTGTCCATTTGGTACAGCTCTTAAAGGGACATAAAACAAGTTGGGCTAGAGACAAAATATAATAATATGTACTTTAATTACTTTACCTGTAAATTTATGCTGCAGTGCCTCGCCATTAACCCTTTCATTTAAGTTTCCGAATAGTACAGCTCTAACTCCCCCCACACAATTCCTTCTATGGCTGTATCTATATCCACCTTTGAATTGGTAGAATTCAGCCTTTAACAGTCATTATCTGCTGGAGCATGCCTAGAAGCAAATAAATGGCTGTGTTGAAATATAATTCCTGTGTTTCTGATGCTAAACACTGATAAGGGGAGGTGGATCAGACTACTCCATACAGCATGGCTATGTAACTAAGTTTGCTTATTTATTAACAAAATTAAAATACTTGCCAGAAATTTTTAAACAATTATTTTATGCAAACTATTTTTACTTAATAAACCCTTTTAGGATATGCACAGATCTCAACGTGTTTTATGGCCCTTTAATACATAATCGCAATGGCTTTACTATGCTGCAGTTTGTAAGAAATATACATTTAACTTATTACATTCTTTCTTTAATTTATTTTCTGTTTAGTAGCAAAAGTGTTAAAAGTTAAATTAAATTAGCATCCTCTGCATGTGAGTGCTAACCTAAAATGAAGAAATTGTAATTATTCCTAATTAGTGTTGCAGTCTGTGAAATGCTGTTAATTGCCTGGGTGCAGGTGTTTTTAAGGAATAGGTTATAGGTCAGTCTCACTTCTAGTGCTGCTGAAAATAATATAGTGAACACTGTCACATTTGAATATCTTTAGGATAGCAAAAGCATTAATTCAACTCTGTTTCTATCTCACTTCAAAGGCTGGGTCTGAGCCTGAGAGTAAAAGAGTCTGGTAGTGTTAAAGCTGGGCTTTCTACTCCTTGTCTGTAAACAGAGGGCTAATTAGTAGATATGTAAATGCATTTTCGGATGAATGCTAAAACTAATGAATTTTTGCTATTTTTAGCATTTGGCAGAAACTCGATAAATAAATGGTGTGGTCTGTAATGAGTCATTGAATGAGCGTCTGTGACAAAAATGATTGGTTCATAGAGTTAAAACTGTTAATCTAAAGGCAAGAAGGGATTCACATTTAAAAAAATGACTCAGCAATGTCAGTTGATTGATTCCTGTATCAGCCAATATATAGAAACATACCCAGAGATGTAGAAATAATAGGAAGGAGAGGGAAGAGGAGAGCGATAGATAAAAACGGCTTTTAGCAGTAGCACTAACTACTAATTTAACATTATTTAAGTTTAAACTGCTGTCCAGCAACTCATATGCTGCCCTGAAGATGTTCCCCATAATGGGTAAACAACTTTTCATAATTACATGAACATGAAACCCAAACATTTTCTTTAATGAATCAGATAGAGCATGCCATTTTTAACAACTTTCCAATTTACTTATTTTATCTGATTTGCTTTGTTATCTTAGTATCCTCTGTTGAAAAGCATACCTAGGTAGGGTTAGGAGCTTTGAGCTAGCTGCTCATTACTTTTCCATCCATCCCTAAGCTTCTATGATGTCACATGCTTTTAAAAGGTGGATTATCGGTTTTGCATTAACAAGCATGATAGGAAAATAATTATTTGTAAAAGTAACTAAGTTGAATCAGTGCTAAACCTCCTTAAAGGGACAGTTTACTCAAAATGTTCTCC